>NC_091760.1:86614635-86844635 GCF_029378745.1 Bos indicus | reverse complement strand
TCTTCACTCCTTTGATCTCTAATTTTCACAAGTCTTTCTTTAGCAGCAGAGGAAACTGAGTCAAGAGAACCCAAGTTAACTTTTTCACATCACATTGTTCGGCTAGGTTTAAAACCCAAGTCTATCAGATGCAAAATCCCATATACATTCTCCTTGACACACAATGTCTCCAAAAGAACCTACTGCTTTGTGTAAATAAAATGATAATGATGATGTTGCAAGTAAATGTTATTTTGGTCATTTTTTAAAAGTGAAACCAAATAGCTTACTGTACATGGAAACTGAAAAAAAAAATGATCAGCAGCTTTACCAAATGTGAGGCAGAAAATATAGCAAATTTTTTTTAAAGTAACATAACAATCTTCTTTCTACCTTGTAGAAATAAGCACTTTTCCCCCTTCATTTGTTTTCTTCTAGCCTTTTAAAAATGAATGTGCTCAGTTGCTCAGTCATGTCCAACTCTTTGCAGCCACATGGACTGTACCCTGCCAGACTCCTCTGTCCATGGAGTTTTCCAAGCAAGAATACTGAAGTGGCTTGCCATTTCTTACTGCAGGGGATCTTCCCAACCCAGGGATGAAAACCACAATTCAAGCATCTCCTGAATTGGCAGGCAGATTCTTTATGACTAGTGCCACCCAGGAAGCCCTAAAAAATGTATTGTTGTTATTCAGTTGCTAAGTAGTGTCCAACTCTTTGTGACTCCAAGGACTATAGCCCACCAGGCTTCCCTGTCCTTCACTATCTCCAAGTTTGTTCAAATTCATGTCCATTGAGTTAGTAATGCTATCTAAACATCTCATCCTCTGCAAAAAAAAAACGAGTATATGTTTCATTTGTTCAAAATTAGACTATACTAACTGATTTTTATCCTTGATTTAAAATGTTTAAAAGGTAGCATAGGCAAAAATAATGAGAATATCCAAAGCATCCTTCAATAAATGATGATACCAACAATGAATCTAAGTAGCTCTTTAAAATAATAAAATAGATCCATATGCATTGAGTTGGAAAGCTGTCTAGGATGTATCATAAACTGAAAAAACAAAAGGCAGAACAATATGGAATGTCTGATCCCATCAATACCAAAAAATAAACTATACATATGTGGCTACATTTATTCATGCCTGAGGAATATTTACCCTCCCTTCGTATATGTTGGTGTGAGTGCAAGAAAAAGACTGGAGCAGTGGTTTTCTCTGGGAAGTAGAAAGGGAAAGTAGACCACTTTCACTAGCTATTTCATATATACACTCACCTACTTAAATCTCTATACCAAGTATGTGTACTGTGGACTGAATTTATGTGTTCCCCTAAAATACATATGTTGAAGCCCCAATCCCTAGATTGGCTATTTATAGAGTAAGGAAGTAATTAAGATTAAATGAGGTCATTGAGGGGGACCTTGATTCAATAGGATCAGTGTCCTTATATTGAGACGCCAAAGAACTTGTTCTCTCTCTCTCCTGTCCTCCCACTTCTCCCTTTCTTAGGAAAGGTTGTATGCTGGTTCAGGATGGGAGTGGGCCCAAGTTCAAGGTCCTGGAGGGTGGAGAGAAGTTAGGGAAGCAAGCCAAAACCAAACCAAACTTTGGTTAGCAAGTGTTTTGTTCCAACTGATCAATGGGAATAAGCAGTTTGTCTAATCATTTCTGAGGCAAGGAAAAGGAATTGTAAGGGTCTGTGTCTGGCTTTGTTACATTTAAGCAAGGGAGGTATCTGTGAGTCTTACCAACTCATTTTTCAAAACACAAGGGGTAGGAGGAACATATTAATCACCACTGTTTTCCAGGAGCAAGGGAGTTAGGTAAAATTCAATACTGTGGCAAGTAATGTTAAAAATAGCTACCACTCCATTTCTTAAAAAGTTAATGGTATCCTTGGTATTATGCTGGATATACCCATATATTTTTTCATAACCTCATAGCATTAATTTAATTCATAACAACCCCCTGAAGTAAGTGCTACTGTCTCCAGTTTTACAAACAGGATCCAGGCTCATGGAAGTTTAATATTTTTAAGGTCACATGACTACTAAATGGATGCAGCCAGTACTCAAACCAGATCTTTGTAATCCTACATCCCATTGCCTCCATGAAATTACATGAAAAGTGTAACTGGGAAGTTAATGGATTCCTTGGTGATCTGTAAGGTGAGTACGGATTTAAACAACCAAGTTCTCTTGGAGTTTATACTGTCTGAATGGAAGGTGACTTGGAGAAGTGAAGTTTCACGTGGTAGAAAGAATATAGGTTTTCACATCAAATTACCTGATTCTGAGTCCTAGCTGTATCATTTCCTCAGTAAGACACTATCGATGAGTCACTTAATTTAGTTGAGTCTCAATTTCTCTACCTCTGCAAAATGGAGATAAAAACAGAACTATTTCAAGTTTTCTCTCATTTGATCTGTGTTTTAAATGTTTTAAAAATTTAAAACCCCAGTACCAAATTAGTTAACCTTCATTGTCCTTCCTATTCTTATTAGTCAACCAAATTTAAGATGCTGCTATTAAGAAGCATCTATATTCTATACTCATCCAAATTGGCTAGAATGTTTTATAGAATTGTTGACATGTTAAGTTGAAGCTGTTATGTACTTCTACAAATAAATATGTAGAACATTCCTAACAGGCGAATGATCCAGGCTAATAATTTAAGCCTGACAGGGTCATCTGGAATTGTGGTGCTTCGTATACAGAAGTTGTGTTAAACGATCAGATAAAAAGAAACAGGGAAGCTCACAGAGTACTTGACCAATAGCACTGTGTATAAAAGCTAGGAGTGCTTTACTAAGATAGTGAAAAGATACACTTGCAGTCATAATATAGCAATGCACTCAATCCTCATTATACAGTGCTGCCTACAAATGCTGTTAGAGTTTATTCTAACTCTGTATCCATTATAATAAAACCCCACTTTTAAGGAGTTATAATTCAGCCAAAATAATTTGCTATGGGAGTGTTTCAGAGGACCTTTTTTATAACCCTTTGAATAAAACCCCAACATCAGAAATTCTAAACAATAAAGATTCTGCCACTTCTAATGCAATTGTTGTTGGATGAGTGTTAAAGTTTTGGTCACGTGGGCCTTATTTCTATTATATGAAGTTCTTCTAGATTGCATCTTGCTTAGTTAACAGACACTAATAGGAAATGGAGAGCCTCAAAAAAGGTTTCTTTGGTATATTTTTTTATTAAGAGAATGAACAGAAAAGGCATTTGAATAAAGAAAAAAAGTTAATACATTTTTTGCTAGTAATTCACTTAGTTCAGCCCTGATAATTTAGCTTTACAAAATAAAAAGATGTTATTTTGCCTAAACTTTTAGAAAAAGCTATGTGCCTGTGGACGTTTATTAAATTTTTCAAGATACTAAGAGGATAATGGGAAATGCTGTAATAGAAAAATCATTTAATCCAGGATTATCAAACTTTGTTCCTAGGAACATCAGATGTTAATAGGTGGCCCACCCAAAACAAACTAAATAAACAATGAAATGAATTCAGTGAATCATATAAATTTGGAATATTCTACAAAGAAGCCATCCTTGGAAATCCACAAAACATTTTCAGCATACTAAAAATTCTGAAAATATATATTTAAACCCATTTAATATGTTTATCCCTGCATTGCCCACATTTATTTTTACCCACTGGCTGGCTAGCTTTTCACAATCAACCACTATTCACCACAAAACAGACATTAGGAATCAGTGACTTAATCCACAAAGTAGATTTTCTCTTTGTACCGTGAGAGGTCATGGCCAGAATCCCTTGTTAAACATACAGATTCCAGGGCCCTTACCCCAAGTCTACTGATTCAGACTCGCTAGCGTTCAGGCCCACAATCTGCATACTGACACATACTTCTGCCACCAACCCCATCCTTGGGATTATTATGTACTTTAAAGCTTGATCGCCACTGAGAGAGTGTCCAATAAGATGTCCCAAGGATGTAAAATTGGCAGGTGTTGTTCCTCTGGGGTAAAATAGATACATCTTTTTAGAGATTGAAATAACTTTTATTTGGAATCAGTCTCATCAGGGAGGATATAATTGGACAGGCAATGCAGTTAAAGTAATGCAGCTAAAAAGGCAACTGTGTAAAGTGGCTTTACAATAACATAGAAAGAGCCTCAAAATAAGAATTGAGAATCTGTTATCAGTCATGGTATTCAAAATTCCAGTATTTGAAATTCTATTGTTCTTAATGTTTTTCAAAAGCAATTTTACATTAGATAGTAAGACCTTAAAAATATCAATAACTTTTGACTCAGTGATTCTGCTTTGGGGAAAAAAATTAAATTCAAAAAAACAAAGTCTGTACAAAGATGTTAACTACAAAACTTATGGAAATATTAGAAACAATCAAACCCTCTGAGAGTGTGTAAATAAATTTGTGTATATTCATGCCAATATATGCATGCATGCTCAGTCATGCCCAACTCTTTGTGATCCCATGGACTGTAGCCCCCAGCCTCCTCTGTCCACGGAATTTTCCAGGCATGAATACTAGAGTGGGTTCCCATTTCCTCCTCTAGGGGATCTTCCCAACACAGGGATCAAACCCATGTCTCCTGCATACATCAAACCTATGTCTCCTATATTGTAGGCAGATTCTTTATCACTGAGACACCAGGGATATAATGCTATATTAGGTATTTGTACCAAAGTTCATAATAAAATGAAAAATATACTGTAATGATATTTAGAAAGCAAGATAGTTTCTAGAAATTGGAATTAGAAAAAGAATGGAGGAACTTCCCTGGTGATCCAGTGACTAAGACTCCTTGCTCTCAGTGCAGGGGGCCTGGGATTTGATCCCTGGGTAGGGAACTAGATCCCATATGCTACAACTAAGAGTTCAGATGCCACAACTAAAGATCCCACATGCCACAACTAAGGCCTGGCGCAGCCAAATGAATAAATATTTTAAAAAACAGAAGGGAAAGAGGTAAAACACCTTCTGCTTTTAATTTCTAAATTGTTAGAATTTGTTATACAAATATTAATAATATGTATCTTTTTAAAACCATTTTAAAAAATTGAAGTATAGCTAATCTACAATGCTGTGTTAGTTTCAGGTGAGCAGCAAAGTGATTCAGATATATATATATATGGTATATACATACTTACAAAATGTATTCTTTTTTTTACAAAAATGTATTCTTTTTCAGATTCTTTTCCATCATAGGTTATTATAAAATATTGACTGTAGTTCCCTGTGTTATACAGTCTGTCCTTGTTGTTTACATATTTTATATATGTATTCATGCTAAGTCACTTCAGTCATGTCCGACTCTGTGCGACCCTTTGTACTATATCCCACCAGGCTCCTCTGTCCATAGGGTTCTCCAGGCAAGAATACTGAGGTGAGTTGCCATGCTCTCCTCCAGGGGATCTTCCCAACCCAGGAATTGAACCCCACTTCTCTTATGTCTCCTGCACTGGCAGGCAGATTCTTTAAAATTAGCACTACCTGGAAAGCCCTATTTTATATAGAGTAGTGTGTATACATTAGTCCCAAACTTCTAATTTATCTCTCCCCTCCTCTGCTATTGGAGAAGGCAATGGCACCCCACTCCAGTACTCTTGCCTGGAGAATCTCAGGGATGGGGGAGCCTGGTGGGCTGCCATCTATGGGGTCTCACAGAATCAGACATGACTGAAGCGACTTAGCAGCAACAGCAGCCTCTGCTATCCCCTTTGGTAACCATAAGTTTGTTTCCTATGTCTGTGAATCTATTTCTATTGGTAAATAAGTTCCTTTGTATCATTTTTTTAGATTCCACATAAGTGATATCATATGATAGTGGTCTTTCTCTTCACTCGGTATGATAATCTCTAGGTCCATCCATGTTGCTGCATATGAGATATTTCATTCTTTTCTATGGCTGAGTAATATTCCATTGTGTGTGTGTACAATGGAATATACAATATATATATGTACAATGAAATATTACTCAGCTATAGAAAAGAATTGTGTGTGTGTGTGTATATATATATGTATATATATGTATGTATATGTATACACACACACACACGGAATATTAGAAAAGAATTGTATATACATATATATAAGACCCTGATGCTGGGAAAGATTGAATGCAGGAGGAGAGGGGGATAACAAAGGATGAAATGGTTGGATGGCATCACTGACTTGATGGACACGAGTTTGAGCAAGCTCTGGGAGATGGTGATGGACAGGAAAGCCTGGCATGCTACAGTCCATGGGGTCGCAAAGAGTCAGACATGACTGAGCGACTGAACTGACTGATATATGGAATGTTACTCAGCTATAGAATAAAATAATATACACAATATGTGTATATTATATGATATATATATATTTATGTATATATAATTGTATGTATATAATATATGTAGATATATAGTTTTATATGTGTATATATATAAATATATTTTATATATACATATGGCTTCCCTGGTGGCTCAGACAGTAAAAAAATCTGCCTGCAGTGGAGGAGACCTGCATTCAATCCCTGGGTCTGGAGAAGGAAATGGCAACCCCTTCTGGTATCCTTACCTAGAGGATTCCACGGACAGAGGAGCCTGGCAGGTGACAGTCCATGACATCTCATAGAATCAGACATGACTGAGCAACAAACACAACTCCGGGAGTTGGTGATGGACAGGGAGGCCTGGCATGCTGCGATTCATGGGGTCGCAAAGAGTTGGACACGACTGAGCGACTGATCTGATCTGATCTGATATATATCTCACACCTTCTTCATCCGTTTATCTGCTGATGGACATTTAGGTTGTTTCCACGTCTTAGCCATTGTAAATAGTGCTGCAGTGAACATCAGGGTGCATGTATCTTTTCAAATTAGAGTTTTCTCCAGATACATACCCAGGAGAGAATTGCTGGATCATATGATAACTCTATTTTTAGTTTCTTGAGGAGCCTCCATACTGTTCTCCATAGTGGCTGTACCAACTAACATTCCCACCAACATTGTAGGAGTGTTCCCTTTTCTCCAAACCCTCTCCAGCATTTATTATTTGTAAAGTTTTTGAATGATGGCTATTTTGACCAGTGTTAAGTGGTACCTCTTTGTAGTTTTGATTTGCATTTCTGTAATAATTAGTGATGTTGAGCATCTTTTCATGTGCCTGCTGGCCATCTGTATGTCTTCTTTGGAGAAATGTTTATTTAGGTCTTCTGTCCACTGTTTGATTGGCTTGTTTAGTTTTTCATTTTAAGCTGTGTGAGCTGTTTCTATATTTTGGAAATTAGTCCCTTGTTGGTAGTATTGTTTGCAAATATTTTTTCCCAGTCCATAGGTTGCTTTTCATTTTGTTTTTGGTCTCCTTTGCTGTGCAAAAGCTTTTAAGTTTAATTAGGTCCCATTTGTTTATTTTGATTTTATTTCAAATAATATGTATCATTTTGACAATTTTTCCTGAGGTTAAAATAGCCTTAAGAACATGAAAAAATACACTAAAGCTTAATACCGCTGTTACATAAGGAATACGATTTGAGGTAATTTTACTTCTTCAATTTTATGTATTTTCTAAATTTTCTCTTATAAATGTGTATTTCTTTTATAATCATAATCTGATCATTAAATAAAACAGTCATTCATACATTGCAAATGAAGGTATACATTGGTGCAAGACTTCTTGAAAGTACAGTGACATAAATTCTTTCCTGAGTCATAGTACAAATTTAATTTTTTTAAAAATTGACTAGGAAGTGTTCAGCAGAGAAGTAACCTTGTCCACTGTATTAAGTAATTTGCCCTCTAAAAGAGGTAATACTTTTGGACTTTATTCCAAATAAATGTAAATAGAAAACTGAATCCAATTACTTAAAACTAGAAAGTTTGGATGAAGAGATCTATAGCATTGGGAATCGAACTTGGGAGGAGACGTCCCTGAGTGGCAGATGCTAGTACCGCTGAGAAGCTGTGACAGGGATGGTGCTAAAAAAAAAACTACAAATACGGACCAAGATTCCTTAAGAAACCAATGGCTGCTCCAACCAAACGACAGGAACAGGAAGTAAAAGCAGGACAAGAAGCAAACCAAAAAGCATCTAGTCCAGGTTTCCTCCTTTAGCTTGTTTGTCTTCCTCTAGCGCCCCCTATTGGCAGAAGATAACACCAGCGCAGAAATGTGACAAAGCAGAAACAGGACTGCAAAGTACCAGCCATAGCATCTCACAGAGGATGGAAGGATAGGTTTGAAACTGAAAGACAACAGCTTGACAATCAGCCAACACAATATGTTATTATGTGAAGCAAGCAACTTGCAAACGATTAAAACTCTAAATCATGTTCATCTGTTTGTATGAGGACTCTAAGAATCAATTATTGTCTCCCTTTCCCTAGATGTCTTCATCCTTTCTTATTTTTCACACACAATGAAACAGATTCCTAGTTTTTGATATCTTTGATTCTTTGATACTTTTTCTTATCCAGTTTTTTTTAAAGTAAAAAAGGTGAAATTAAAAATATACATCATCTAACACAATATACACAAAATATTAAAAGTATTAAAATCTCAATATATAATCCATATAAAATTATCAATGTGATATTGTACATTTTTTGTACTAAGTTTTTGAAATCCAGTCTGTAGATTACACTTAATACCACATCTCAGTTCAGTCAAATCATATTTCTTTTTTAAATTTTTAAGAATTTTTATTAGAGTATAGTTAATTTAAAATGTTGTGTTAGTTATTCTGTACAGCAAAGAGTATCAGCTATACATATACATATATCCACTCTCTTTAAGATTCTTTGTCCATATAAGTCATTACAGAGTACTGAGAAGAGTTCCCTGTACTCTACATAGTTCCTTATTAGTTGGCTGCACTTGGTCCTAGTTGTGGCACATGGAATCTTTGGCATTCAAACTCTTAGTTGTAGCTGTGAACCTTTACCTGTGCCACATGATCTAGTTCCCTGACCAGGGATCGAACTTGGGCCCCCTGCATTGGGTGCATGGAGTCTTAGCCAGTGGACCACCAGGGAAGTCCTATTTTATATATGCTGCTGCTAAGTCGCTTCAGTCGTGTCCGACTCTGTGCTACCCCATAGACGGCAGCCCACCAGGCTCCCCCATCCCTGGGATTCTCCAGGTAAGAACACAGGAGTGGGTTTCCATTTCCTCCTCCAATGCATGAAAGTGAAAAGTGAAAGTGAACTCGCTCAGTTGTGTCCAACTGTTAGCGACCCCATGAACTGCAGCTTTCCAGGCTCCTCCATCCATGGGATTTTCCAGGCAAGAGTACTGGAGTGGGGTGCCATTGCCCTCTCCATTTTATATATAGTAGTGTATAAATGTCAATCCCAGTATCCCAATTTGTCCCTTCCCTCAAACCCCTGCTTCCTCCTCACCCCAGTAACCATAGTTCTACATCTGTGACTCTATTTCTTTTTTGTAAATAAGTTCATTTGTACCGTTTTTTTGGTTTGTTTTTTTGTTTTTTTTTAGTTTCCACATATAAGCAGTATCGTATGATATTTGTTTTTCTCTGAATTATTTCTCTCAGCATGGCAATCTCTAGGTCCATCCATGTTGCTGCAAATGACATTATTTTATTCTTATTTATGGCTGAGTAATATTCCATTATATATGTGTGTGTGTTGGTTATCAGTATGTCTTCTTTGGAGAATTTAGATCTTTCACCCATTTTTTTAATTGGGTTGTTTGGTGGTTTGATTTTTTTTTTTTTTTTCATATTGAACTACAAGGAGCTGTTGTATATTTTGGAGAGTAATCCTTTGTCAGTCACTTCATTTGCAAATATTTACTCCCTTTCTGTGGATTGTCTTTTTGTTTTGTTTATTGTTTCCTTTGCTGTGGAAAAGCTTTTAAGTTTAATTAGGTCCCATTTGTTTATTTCAGTTTTTATTTTTACTACTGTAGGAGGTGGATCAAAAAAAGATGCTATGATTTGCCAGAGAGTGTTCTTCCTATGTTTTCCTCTGCGTGTTTAGTCATTCAGTTGCGTCCACTCTTTGTGACCCTGTGGAGGAGGGGCGAGGCTTCTTTGTCCATGGGATTTTTCAGGCAAGAACAGTGGAGTGGATTTCCTCCTCCAGGGGATCTTCCCGACCAGGGATCAAACCTCCATCTCCTGTGTCTCCTGCATTGGTGGGTAGATTCTTTATCTTCTGAGCCATCAGAGAAGCCCATGTTTTCCTCTAAGAGACTTCAAACATTTGGAGAAGAGTCAACACCTATCCTGCTGAAACTCTTTGAAGAAGGAACATTCCCAAACTCATTCTACAGGGACCCATCACCCTGACACCAAAACTAGAAAACAGATATTACAAAAAAAGAAAATCACAAGCAAGTATCCCTGATGAACACAGATGCAAAAATCTTCAACAGAACAGTAGCAAACCAAATTTAACAGCATATTACGAGGTCATCCACCATGATCAAGTGACATTTATCCCAGGGATGCAAGCTTTCTTCAGTGTATGCAAATCAATTTACGTGATATGCCACATCAACAAATTGAAGAATTAAAACTATATGATTATCTGAATAGATGCAGAGAAAGCTTTTGACAAAATTCAACACCCATTTATGATTAAAAAAAAAAAACTCTCCATAAAGCAGGCATGGAGAAAACCTAACTCAGCATAATAAAGGCCATATATGACAAACTCACAGCAAAGATCATTCTCAATGGTGAAAAACTGAAAGTATTTCCTCAAAGATCAGGAATAAGACAAGGATATCCACCCTCGTCACTGTTATTCAACATAGTTTTCAAAATCCTAGGTATGGCAATCAGAGAAGAAAAAGAAATAAAAAGAAACCAATCTGTAAAAGAAGTAAAACTGTCACGGCTTACACATAGAAAAGTTTACACATAGAATATCCTAAAGATGCTACCAGAAAACTACTAGAGCTCATCAAATTGTATTTCAGGTGCTCAATATCCACATGCAGCTAGTGACTCAATTTTAGACAGCATAGTTCTAGAGAATGAATTTCATCCAACCAAACAATAACTGAGAAAACATCAGTCAAAATATGTGTGTGTATAAATATATATATATGTGTATATATATATATATATATATATATGTATATTAGGGTATGTGTGTGTTAGTTCAGTCGCTCAGTCGTGTCTGACTCTTTGTGATCCCATGAATCTCAGCACACCAGGCCTCCCTGTCCATCACCAACTCCCAGAGTTCACTCAGACTCACGTCCATCGAGTCAGTGATGCCATCCAGCCATCTCATCCTCTGTCTTCCTCTTCTCCTCCTGCCCCCAATCCCTCCCAGCATCAGAGTCTTTTCCAATGAGTCAACTCTTCACATGAGGTGGCCAAAATATTGGAGTTTCAGCTTTAGCATCATTCCTTCCAAAGAAATCCCAGGGCTGATCTCCTTCAGAATGGACTGGTTGGATCTCCTTGCAGTCCAAGGGACTCTCAAGAGTCTTCTCCAACACCACAGTTCAAAAGCATCAATTGTTCGGCGCTCAGCCTTCTTCGCAGTCCAACTCTCACATCCATACATGACCACAGGAAAAACCATAGCCTTGATTAGACGGACTTTTGTTGGCAAAGTAATGTCTCTGCTTTTCAATATGCTATCTATGTTGGTCATAACTTTCCTTCCAAGGAGTAAGCATCTTTTAATTTCATGGCCGCAGTCGCCATCTGCAGTGATTTTGGAGCCCAAAAAAATAAAGTCTGACACTGTTTCCCCATCTATTTACCATGAAGTGATGAGACCAGATATATATATCAGTTCAGTTCACTTCAGTTCAGTCACTTAGTTATATCCAACTCTTTGCAACCCCATGAATTGCAGCATTCCAGGCCTCCCTGTCTATCACCAACTCCTGGAGTTCACTCAAACTCATGTCCATCAAGTCGGTGAGGCCATCCAGCCATCTCATCCTCTGTTGTCCCCTTCTCCTCCTGCTCCCAATCCCTCCCAGCATCAGAGTCTTTTCCAATGAGTCAACTCTTTGCAAGAGGTGGCCACAGTATTGGAGTTTCAGCTTTGGCATCATTCCTTCCAAAGAACACCCAGGGCTGATCTCCTTTAGAATGGACTGGTTGGATCTCCTTGCAGTCCAAGGGACTCTCAAGAGTCTTCTCCAACACCACAGTTCAGAAGCATCAATTCTTTGGCACTCAGCTTTCTTCACAGTCCAACTTTCACAACCATACATGACCACAGGAAAAACCATAGCCTTGACTAGATGGACATTTGTTGGCAAAGTGATGTCTCTGCTTTTGAATATGCTATCTAGGTTGGTCATAACTTTTCTTCCAAGGAGTAAGTGTCTTTTAATTTCATGGCTGCAGTCACCATCTGCAGTGATTTTGGAGCCCCAAAAAATAAAGTCTGACACTGCTTCCACTATTTCCCCATCTATTTCCCATGAAGTGATGGGACCAGATGCCATGATCTTCGTTTTCTGAATGTTGAGCTTTAAGCCAACTTTTTCACTCTCCTCTTTCACTTTCATCAAGAGGCTTTGAGTTCCTCTTCACTTTCTGCCATAAGGGTGGTGTCATCTGCATATCTGAGATTATTGATATTTCTCCTGGCAATCTTGATTCCAGCTTGTGCTTCATCCAGCCCAGCGTTTCTCATGATGTACTCTGCATAGAAGTTAAATAAGCAGGGTGACAATATACAGCCTTGACATACTTCTTTTCCTATTTGGAACCAGTCTGTTGTTCCATGTCCAGTTCTAACTGTTGCTTCCTGACTTGCATACAGGTTTCTCAAGAGGCAGGTCAAGTGGTCTGGTATTCCCATGTCTTTCAGAATTTTCCACAGTTTATTGTGATCCACACAGTCAAAGGCTTTGGCATAGTCAATAAAGCAGAAATAGATGTTTTTCTGGAACTCTCTTGCTTTTTCCATGATCAAGCAGATGTTGGCAATTTGATCCCTGGTTCCTCTGCCTTTTCTAAAACCAGGTTGACCATCTGGAAGTTCACAGTTCACGTATTGCTGAAGCCTGGCTTGGAGAATTTTGAGCATTACTTTACTAGCGTGTGAGATGAGTGCAATTGTGCGGTAGTTTGAACATTCTTTGGCATTGCCTTTCTTTGGGATTGGAATGAAAACTGACCTTTTCCAGTCCTGTGGCCACTGCTGAGTTTTCCGGCATACTGAGTGCAGCACTTTCACAGCACCATATTTCAGGATTTGAAATAGCTCAACTGGAATTCCATCACCTCCACTAGCTTCATTCGTAGTGATGCTTTCTAAGGCCCACTTGACTTCACATTCCAGCATGTCTGGCTCTAGGTCAGTGATCACATCATCATGATTATCTTGGTCATGAAGATCTTTTTTGTACAGTTCTTTTGTGTATTCTTGCCACCTCTTCTTAATATCTTCTGCTTCTGTTAGGTCCCTACCATTTCTGTCCTTTATTGAGCCCATCATTGCATGAAATATTGCCTTGGTATCTCTGCTGCTGCTGCTGCTGCTGCTAAGTCACTTCACTCGTGTCCAACTCTGTGGGACCCCATAGACAGCAGCCTACCAGGCTTCCCCATCCCTGGGATTCTCCAGGCAAGAACACTGGAGTGGGTTGCCATTTCCTTCTCCAATGCAGCCTACCAGGCTCCTCCGTCCATGGGATTTTCTAAGCAAAAGTACTGGAGTGGGGTGCCTTGCCTTCTCTGTTGATATCTCTAATATATATATATATACATACATATATATATATATATATATGTATGTATGTATATATATATATATTAGGGCTTTCCTGGTAGCTCAGCTAGTAAAGAATCTGCCTGCAATGCAAGAGACCCAGTTCAATTCCTGGGCAGGGAAGATCTGCTGGAGAAGGGATAAGCTACCCAGTCCAGTATTCTTGCCTGGGAAATCCCATGGACAGAGGAGCCTGGTGGGCTACAGTCCATGGGATCACAAAGAGTCAGACACAACTGAGTGACTTTCACACTCACACTCTCAAACACATGTGCACGCGCATGCACACACACACACACACACGTATAAATATATAAACCATGACATGCTCAGCTGGTAAATATATATATATATATGTAAAAATGACTGTAGAGTTTTACAAACAAAACATGAAGATAAAGAAGGAATAATGTATAAATATTAGATGTTGTGACAAAGTAGAACTAATACAAACTAAATAATGAGAGGGAAAGGGATTAATTAGCAGTTTGGGATAGACACTTCTATATACAAAATAGATTTTAAAAAAGACCTACTATTTAGCACAGAGAACTATATTCAATACCTTGTAATAACCTATAATGGGAAAGGGTCTGAAAAAGAATCTATGTAACTGAATTACTTTGCTGTATACCTGAAACTAATGCAACATTTTAAGTCTACTTCAGAAAAAAAAAGCTTAAAAAGCTTTTATCAGCTGGATAAAACAAATTGTGTTACATCATGGGAAGAAAGAAGCTGCTCTGAAAAATAAAATGTCTGGGAAGAAGTAGCAGGATTAAGAGTTTCTTGGGAGCAGATCAGGGCAAGGAATGGAACAGCAAAGAAGAGGTACCTGGTGACTAGAAGCTGCGAAGAGATCTCCTCAGAGAAGAAACAGTTTATGGGGATTTTCTGGAGGAATGCTGAACTTTTGTGTGAGACCTCTTTTTATATCCACATATCTTCAGTAAAAAAGCAAACATTTTGCTAGCTTGGCTCAATTGCATTACTTGTGAATGCATAGAGTTAGCCCCTTCCAAAGACAGTCAGTCTTTCCAGAAGAACAGGGTGAGTCAACATCTGGCTTTTGTTTCCAAATTTCAGAT
The DNA here is from genome assembly GCF_029378745.1 of Bos indicus. Classification (NCBI taxonomy): domain Eukaryota; kingdom Metazoa; phylum Chordata; class Mammalia; order Artiodactyla; family Bovidae; genus Bos; species Bos indicus. Next base: position 86,829,856 of record NC_091760.1, on the reverse strand, counting down.
GAAAAGATCTTGCTGTGTATAGCTGTTGAATTTAGCCTGGAATTTTACCAAACATACTGTAAAAAGGATGACAAGTTTAAAATTTATTTATCCTCTTTTACATCAGCTTTATTTTAGAGAGAAATAAAAGTAGAGAAGCTTTTCTCCGTGTAGGGAATCCCTTATAGTTTTCTACAGTTTATTGTGATAATAAAAATGAAGAATTAGAAGTAGAAGAAATTGCAAAGACAAGTTCCGAGACTATAGCATCCAAGAATACTAAGACCAAGTTCACATGCATGCGTGCTCAGTCACTTCAGTCGTGTCCAATCCTGTGACCCTATGGGCTGCAGCCCACCAGACCTAGTTCACATTTGACACATTTTAAGTTTTGGTTGAGTTATTTTTCTTTTTTTCCTCATTCTTCTCCATTTTGGAAACCAGTCATTTCCATATCTGCTTGACACCAAGTCCTGAACACATAACTACTTTCTTCTGTTTTACCAAAATAATGATAATCTCTTTAATTCTCAAGTTTTTCCTGCTTCATTTGTAACAATAAATAAATTAAAACTTGTGATGTGTACCATTAATTAATAAACCTGTAATTACTGTTCAAAGAAATGATACTTTAAATATTCCAAAATAAATATTTTACTAAATTGAGTTCTCTACAAAACAGCATTATGTCTATGTGTATTCTCTTTTAAGGCATGTATTGCATAATTTCACTTCTATCTGTCCTTCCCCCTCTTCTTGTGGTAGAGAAGAATTCTTTTTTCTAAGGATTCAGAATCCCCCAATTCTTTAGTGCTTTATATTCCCATCCCACTCAACCTAACTCCTAAATTTCTCCCCCAGTACTCAGACAGTCTTCTTGGATTAAGCACACAGTCAAGACACAGCATCAGGCTGACAGTGAAGGAAAACAAATGGAAAGCCCCAAGCACATAGCACCCTGGGAGTAATAGTTTACCACCACTGCTTCTAGAAGTCCAGATTTCTTTTTTAAAGTAAATTTCTATAAAGGCTAAAACCTGTCATAAGTGATTATATCAAAAATCCATCTGAATTTAAATATAGTTTTAGATTAAAAATTTGAGACCTTCATTTAAGATAATTATAAATATAAATATTTTCATTTATAAGACCTTCTTAGAATGGTAGTGGTAAATATCTCTGTTTATAGAGGAAAAAAATGAAAATGCAGAGTGGATAATAGACTTAACCAAAATTTTGCAATCCCTGTAAATTTTAGAGTTTTTACTTTTTATAAACATTCATTAGTTCCCTCTATCTCTGCTTTATTGACTATGCCAAACCTTTGACTGTGTGGATCACAATAAACTGTGGAAAATTCTGAAAGAGATGGGAATACCAGACCACCTGACCTGCCTCTTGAGAAACCTACATGCAGGTCAGGAAGCAACAGTTAGAACTGGACATGGAACAACAGACTGGTTCCAAATAGGAAAAGGAGTACGTCAAGGCTGTATATTGTCACCCTGCTTATTTAACTTCTATGCAGAGTACATCATGAGAAACCCTGGGCTGGATGAAGCACAAGCTGGAATCAAGATTGCCAGGAGAAATATCAATAACCTCAGATATGCAGATGACACCACCCTTATGGCAGAAAGTGAAGAGGAACTCAAAGCCTCTTAATGAAAGTGAAAGAGGAGAGTGAAAAAGTTGGCTTAAAGCTCAACATTCAGAAAACGAAGATCATGGCATCTGGTCCCATCACTTCATGGGAAATAGATGGGGAAACAGTGGAAACAGTGTCAGACTTTATTTTTGGGGGCTCCAAAATCACTGCAGATGGTGACTGCAGCCATGAAATTAAAAGATGCTTACTCCTTGGAAGGAAAGTTATGACCAACCTAGATAGCATATTCAAAAGCAGAGACATTACTTTGCCAACAAAGGTTCATCTAGTCAAGGCTATGGTTTTTCCAGTGGTCATGTATGGATATGAGAGTTGGACTGTGAAGAAAGCTGAGCACCGAAGAATTGATGCTTCTGAACTGTGGTGTTGGAGAAGACTCTTGAGAGTCCCTTGGACTGCAAGGAGATCCAACCAGTCCATTCTGAAGGAGATCAGCCCTGGGATTTCTTTGGAAGGAATGATGCTAAAGCTGAAACTCCAATATTTTGGCCACCTCATGTGAAGAGTTGACTCATTGGAAAAGACTCTGATGCTGGGAGGGATTGGGGGCAGGAGGAGAAGAGGAAGACAGAGGATGAGATGGCTGGATGGCATCACTGACTCGATGGACGTGAGTCTGAGTGAACTCCGGGAGTTGGTGATGGACAGGGAGGCCTGGCGTGCTGCGATTCATGGGGTGGCAAAGAGTTGGATACAACTAAGTGACTGAACTGAACTGAACTGGTGACAACATGTATAAGAAAAAAGAGTGTGACGCAGCCCTCTCTTTTTTTTTTTTTTTTTAAGATTTAGCACCTTTAATAGTCATTAAAATAAGAATTAAAATATTTACAATTTATATGAATATATCAAATGTGTCTGATACTGATTCATAACATATATCTAAATTCTTCATCTATTAATTAGAAATTCTTTTTTTTTATTTTATTTTATTTTTAAACTTTACAATATTGCATTAGTTTTGCCAAATATCGAAATGAATCCGCCACAGGTATACATGTGTTCCCCATCCTGAACCCTCCTCCCTCCCCATACCGTCCCAGTGCACCAGCCCCAAGCATCCAGTATCTTGCATCGGACCTGGACTGGCAAAAGAGTGTGATGCAGCCCTCTCTTATAAATGATGCTTTTCTTTAAAAAATTGAAATTAAGACTGTTTAGATAAATATGAAATAGTCTTCACTTTGTCTTCTCTGGTCCCAATGAATAACCTTTTTTTTTTTTTTTTTCATTTTTTCTATCTCTCATGATTCAGAATATTGAATAATCAGCTTGGAAATGGTGCAGTGGTGTCACGAATACAACCCTCTACATCTTCTGCATTTGGCTTTCATTTCTTTTTTAGCCTTTCACCTTCTCATTTCATTCATGAGCAGAAGAAAAGACAGGAGGGCACAGATGTTGCTCATTTTTATCCCTGCTGTCTTTTATGTGACAGGACACCTGACTGACCTCAGGCTGCCCTCATTTGAGTCAGCATTGTCTCTTGGCAATGCACCCTTTGCCCACACCCTATAGTCCAAGGTAGGCCTTGTCTAACAGCAACTAAAGCCAGAAAGAAAATGCCTTCAATTTACCACACCTGATAAATGTCAAGTAGGCTCAGGGAAATATTATAAAGAATCCTCATTAATTTGTATTCCACAAAGTTTTTGCTTTAAAATATAAAGATCCCAGTAAATGGTCAGAAAGCTGATGAAATTTAAGAAAAAAAATTCTGTGCTATTGTAATTCTGTTGAAAACAGTAATTTTATCCACCTACTCCAATGAGAGACAAAAAATAAAATAGTGGCCTGGAATCTGAGGCAGAGGGAAAAAAATTTAAACTGTGCTGACCACTCATGAGATAAGCCTCTTCTGAAACGATAGTGGGATCTTTTTTTTTCTCTCTGGCACAACTAGTAGTATTCCATAAATAACTGGCCCGGGTAGTGAGAGTCACATACCGTTTGTGTGCCAAGTGGGCCTGCCAAATTGCTTCAGTCTAATTCAGCTGCTGAATCTACCTACTTGATTTCCCTTAAGGTTAAAATAGAGTGGCAAAATACTGGGAACATAAATTAGTTCTTTGTTTGTTTCAGCTTTATATTTGCTTAAAATCTTCCATGGACTTTCTTACACTCAGAGTATCAAGGTGGAGTTTCCCAGTGGGTTTCTACAGACATTCAATTCAGTTCAGTTCAGTTCATTTGCTTAGTCATGTATGACTATTTGCTAACCCATGAACCGCAGCACACCAGGCCTCCCTGTCCATCACCAACTCCCGGAGTCCACCCAAACCCATGTCCATCAAGTTGGTGATACCATCCAACCATCTCATCCTCTGTCATCCCCTTGTCCTCCTGCCCCCAATCCCTCCCAGCATCAAGGTCTTTTCAAATGAGTCAGCTCTTCACATGAGGTGACCAAAGTATTGGAGTTTCAGCTTCAACATCAGTCCTTCCAATGAACACCCAGGACTGATCTCCTTTAGGATGTTCTGGTTGGATCTCCTTGCAGTCAAAGGGACTCTCAAGAGTCTTCTCCAACACCACAGTTCAAAAACATCAATTCTTTGGCGCTCAGCTTTCTTCACAGTCCAACTTTCACATTCATACATGACCACTGGAAAAACCATAGCCTTGACTAGATGGGCCTTTGTTGACAAAGTAATGTCTCTGCTTTTTAATATGCTGTCCAGGTTGGTCATAACTTTCCTTCCAAGGAGTAAGCGTCTTTTAATTTCATGGCTGCAATCACCATCTGCAGTGATTTTGGAGCCCCCAAAAATAAAATCAGCCACTGTCTCCACTGTTTCCCCATCTATTTCCCATGAAGTGATGGGACCAGATGCCATGATCTAAATTTTCTGAATGTTGAGCTTTAAGCCAACTTTTCCACTCTCCTCTTTCACTTTCATCAGAGGCTCTTTAGTTCTTCTTCACTTTCTGCCGTAAGGGTGGTGTCATCTGCATATCTGAGGTTACTGATATTTCTCCAGCAATCTTGATTCCAGCTTGTGCTTCATCCAGCCCAGCGTTTCTCATGATGTACTCTGCATATAAGTTAAATAAGACATTAGTCCCATAAAATGTTCCATGATGTAAAGATAATAAAGATTCCAGAGTTGTATACACTTGAGGAATAGCACAGTTATATTGATAGCTCCTGCTTGGAGATTCACAATGCACAGTAGTCACATAGGAAAGAAAATGATTTAATTTTGTTAACTTAATACTGTTGAGATTTATCTGACCACAGAACATTTTTTTTTTCATATAACACTCTTAGCATCAGGCTAGTGTTCAAATAGCATATTTTCGCATATTTACTTAGTGGTACATGCAATGCGGGAGACTTGGGTTCGATCCCTGGGTTGGGAAGATCCCCTGGAGAAGGAAATGGCAACCCACTCCAGTACTTTTGCATGGAGAATCCCATGGACGGAGGAGGGGTGGGCTACAGTCCATGGGGTGGCAAAGAGTCAGACATGACTGAGTGACTTCACTCTACTCCACTCTACATAGGCCAGCAGGTTTTATCATTTTCTATTTTGATACAATGAGTTATTTTTCTTTAAATATGTGTGTGTGTGTGCACTTGTAAATTCATAGAAATATATCTCGGTCAATAGTTCTCAACCATAGATGATCTTTTCCCCTGAGAACATTTGGCAGTGTCGGAAGACATTTTTGGTTGTCACAACTTGGAGTTGTTATAAGCATTCTTGGTAAAGACTACAGATGATGCTAAACATCTCACCATGGACAGGACAGCTCACAAAAAAGAATGATCTGGCTCATGTGCCATAGTACCAAGACTGTGAAATTCTGATGCAGATCATGGTTAACTCTGAGGAGTGGGACTGGAGTGGGGAAGAGGAGACAGTTTCACTTTTGCTTTTGTACAAGTTGACTTCAATTATTTTTGTTGTTAAAAATATATAATCCAAGTAATGTGTAAACGTTAGAGAGAAGTTTAAAAACACAACAAACACAAATTTTAAATTACCTAGTCATAACCACTATTAAAATGCTGGTAGATGAGAATAGAGATAGTGTAGTATGAATGCATATTCTAGACTTACATTCCTCCCCAGATTTCCAGAAATAGAAAAATAATGTTAGTAAGTCCACGACAGCCTAGGACAACAATAAAGAATGGTTATGTTGGTTTAGAAAACATGAAATCTCTGAAATGTAGGAAGCAAAGGAAGTTATTGAAGGAGAAGTCACAGCCCAAAATGAACAAAATTGTGCAGAAGCAGCTTTAGGGGTACTTCAAGACAGAGGTACCTGATTTAGGGAACTGGAGGAAATTCAGAGGAAAACTAGGTGATTATTTGGGAATCCACAGAAAGAGCAGCCAAATAAGTCTAGCATTTACTATCCTGCTCCTATTTATCTAATGTGGAGCAAGAAAGGGCTCTCTTCCCAGACAAGAGCAACAAGTGTGGAGCCCTTAGGCCAAAGAGGCAGAGGAGCCAGTGCTGACCGTAAGTCTCTGAAGGTATGAAGAGTTCCCATATCTAGAATACTCCACTCCATCTATAACCCTTGCCACCTCTCCCCCAAATCACTACACTTCAGGTTAGAGTTTAAAAAAAAAGATAAATGCAAAGCATTTACAGATGGAGCATGACAGAATCTAAAATAAGATTCTAAACAAGTGTACATCAAGTGTTCAAGAAAAACCAATTGTAGGCTCCACAAGGACAGAAGCAAAAGTAAATATGCTCTGGAGGGATATACCTTTATCCCAGGCAATGAATGGAGTTGCCACTGACTAAGGTAGAGTTTTGGATTTAATATAATACAGTCATGATAGCTGCTGTGAAATTGTTTTGGTAGTACCTTAATCAAGTTATCTTGCTTACACTTTTTCCTAAGTATGTACAAGAGTGACATATACAGTATATGTGTAAATAAGCCAAAATGGTATTTTAATAAATATTTTTTAAAATCTAAGTGAAAAAAGCATTGTATTTGTTCTTTTATACTGATACATAAAATAATGGCATCTTAAGATTCTATAACATATGATAGATGCAAAATACCTAAACCAAATATCAGCAAACTAAATCTATCAATATATAAAAGGATAATTTTTATTCCAAAACTACAAGATTGTTGTAATTTAAGACTTTTGATAAAATTTGATATCCAGGTACAACAAAACTTATTACAAATTAAAAATAGAAGAACATCTCTTTAGCTAATGCAGGATATTTATAAACAAACAAGCTACTGCAAACATTATGCATAATAAAAAGCTCTTGAAAGCAGTTTCTTTAAGATCAGGAACAAAACAAATATGCCTACTATCATCAGTTCCATTAAACAATGTGTGAAGGATTTACATTCAGAAAATGCAATCAACTCTTAAAAAGAAGTAATAGAAAAATAAAATACAATTTTTTAATGGGAAAAAGTCTTGAATTTCACAAAATGGCAAATTCAGATGACCACAAAACATAACAAAAATATGAAATTCTACACACTGTTGATGGGTGTATGAATTGTCTGTAAAACTTCAAAAAAGCAGGAGCATCATCAGAGAAGTTAAAGATACAAACTTTATCTCCTAGCTATTTTTCTCTTGATAACATCTTTTAAAGAAATTCTTGCACATGTGTACCAAGATAGTTGTGCAGGATATTCATAGCAACACTGTTCACAATAGCAAAAATCTGAAAACAACTGAAATATCATAAAAAATTGGTGAACAAATGAACTGTGGTATATTGTACAACAGAATTCTATAAAACAATGAAAATGAATAACCCCATACCACTATATGAATAACATTGATTATTATTCACAACTAATATTGATGAAATGCAAGTCCAGAAGACTATATATCTTATAATTGCATTTATCTACAGTTCAAACACAGGCAAAACTAGACTTCAGGGTTTGTGATAGTGTTGAATTGTGTTCCCCCCAAAAATGTGTTAAAATCCTAACCTTCCCTACCTATGAATTTCATCATGTCTGGAAATAAGATCTTTGCAGATGTAATTAATTTAAAATGAGATCATCAGCATGCACTCTAATCCAGTATAACTAGTATCCTTATAAGAAGAGAAAGAGACAGACAAAGGAAGATAGCTATGTGAAGATGGAAGCAGATATTGGAGCTACACTGCCTCAAGATAAGGAACACTTGCGGCTACCAGAAGCCCAAGAGACAAGGCAAGGCCCTACCCTAGAGACTAGAGATTGCAAAGAGAGTGTGCACCTCCTAATAGCTTGATTTCAAGCTTTTAGTCTCCAGAAATGTAAGAGAATACATTTCTTGTGTTTTAAGCCACCTAGTTTAGTAGTACTTTGTTACAGCCCAAGGAAACTAATACACATGGTAAAACTGTGGAAAACAAACAAAAATGCAAGGAATATATTATCTCAGAAGCAAGGATGGACAATTACCTCTAGAGTCTAGAGGTCAGGGATGAAATTGTAATGAGAGTGGTGCTTACAGTATCTCTGCTATCTCGCTTTCATTAAGATCTGCTCTTTCTGTTTGAGGTTTGTAATGGACTATCATGGATCTTGCTGTGGATATATTTTCATATTATTTTGTTTAAGATTCTTAAACATCCTATATCTGACACAGGTCTGAACTATTCTCAGCCAGTATCTCTTCTCATATTTCCTTTTCATCCTTTTCTCTACTCTCTCCTTCAGGAATTCTGACTGGAGGCATAATACATCACTTGCTTGTCTCAATATAGTTTATATTTTCCACATCCAAGGAGGAAAGTTTGATGAGGAGCTGGATATTTGCATGATCTCAAAGAGTCTCCCCCCAAAGTGTTGATTAGTAGCAAGGAGGAAAGTAGTAACTGTATACAATCTGATTTCATTTATTACATGTGATAGAATTATCATAGTAAGAGCCAAATGTATATACGTCTATTTGAAAATTATCAAAATTTCATTTAAAACTTGGATTAAAGAAGACATCAAAGAAGAAATTAGAACCTGTTCTAATATGAACAATAACAGTGCCATATATTAAATGGTGTCCCTAAGAGATGTCCCTGCCTTTACATAACTACATCAAACTTTTGAGTAATTTGTCTATTAAACTGATGGTCATCAAGTGGCTAAAAATCAAAATAAGTAGAAAATATATCTCATAGTCAACATCATGCACTGCTTTTAAACAGTGTATTGCTGCCCTCTATATTTTCTTCTCTAATTTTATTTTATTTTTTCAACAATTGGTAAATGGTATAGGGATGTCATTGCATTCTGCATTGAAGTATTCTCTATATTTTAAATTTTGGAAAATAAAAAAGGCAATATTAAATAAATTTATTTAATAAAATGTGAAAGTATATGACTCTGTGAGTATATGACCCTGACTAAAATTTCACAGAAGTATAAACTAAACTATAATTCTCTCAGAATTTTAAGGACAATTATATGTAGTATATAAACATATACATACATAGGCATGGAGAAGGCAGGTCTTCTTAATTAAATTATACATGAATTGCAAAGGAATTCATGGAAAAAAATCATCAAGGAAAACGATTGTAAATGCTGAAAATAGGATGACATCAATATGGAAATCTTCTGTAGGATGAAAAGCAACCTAAAGTGAATTAAAAGAGAGATCACAGATTCTGAAGAAGGCAACCTGGAGAGAGGAGGGTGTTGTTGAGACCACCTGCCTCTTAGGGCCTCTGTAAACTTGTGAGATTCTGACCCAAAGATCAACATGAAAGGTACAACGTGTTACAAATAAAATAAGGGAATAAAACCCAGAGAGGACAAAAGAAAAAGGAGTAGACTCAAGTGCAGTGTGAGAAACTGCCTCTTTCTGGAATTCTGAGTCTTGTAGACTGTAACCACAGATGGGGCTTGGATCACCACCTTCTTTAGATGTAAATTTTCATGGGAACAAGTGCTGAAGTTAGCAGGGTGAGGGAAACAATGATGCTCCTTCAGTAATTCTGCAAGATCAAGCCCTGAACATTTGGAGAGGGAGCACTGACTCCAAGACCCTTGACTACCAGAGAACTAACTCTAGGAAGTATCAAATAGTGAGAACTCACATAAAGGAAACCACTTGAATGAAAGAACCAGCATCACCCAACCACCAGTAGCACCCTGTGCCTCATCTAAACAACAAATAAAACAAAAATACAAACCCAATCATCAGCAGACAGGATTGCCACCTCACTCAGCCCTGCCCATCAGGGGAAAAGCAAACAAACAAAAATTCAGCAGAAATCTCACCCTGGAGGGCAGAAACCAAAGGGGAAAAAAAAATTCAACCTTGAAGCCTGGGAAAAGGAGACCTCAATCATAATAAGTTAAAAAAGTAATGAAAAGGCAGAGAAATACTACACAAATGAAGGAACAGACTAGAAACACAGAAGTCCAAATAAATGAAGAGGAAATAGGCAAACTACCTGGGACAATATTAAATGCACCAACATCTGAATTATAGGGGTCCCAGAAGAAGAAGAGAAAAAGAAAGGGTATAAGAAAATTTTTGAAGAGATTATAGTTGAAAATTTCCCCAACATGGTAAAGGAAATAGCCAATCAAGTCCAAGAGGCACAAGAGTCCCATACAGGATAAACCCAAGGAGAAACACAGCAAGACACATACTATACAAACTAACAAAGACTAAACACAAAGAAAGAATATTAAAAGCAGCAAGGGAGAAGCAACAAGTAACGTACAAGGGAAACCCCATACACTTAACAGCTGATCTTTCAGCAGAAACTGCAGGCCAGAAGGGAATGGCAGGATATATTTAAAGTACTGAAAGGGAAAAATTTACAACCAAGATTACTATGCCTGGCAAGGATCTTATTCAAAATTAATGGAGAAATAAAAAGCTTTTCAGACAAGCAAAAGTTAAGAGAATTCAGTACCCCCAAACCAGCTTTACAACAAATGTTAAACAGAATTATATAGTCAAGAAGTACAAGAGAAGAAAAATGATCTACAAAACCAACCCCAAACAATTAAGAAAATGACATAGGAACATATATATCAATAATTACTTTAAATGTAAATGGATTAAATGCTCCAACCAAAAGACACATGCTGGCAGAATGGATACAACAAGACCCATATATATGCTGTCTACAAAAAACCCACTTCAGACCTAAAGATACATACAGACTGAAAGTAAGAGGATGGAAAAATATATTCCATGCAAATGGGAAGCAAAAGAAAGCTGGAGTGGGAATCCTCATATCAGACAAAATAGACCTTAAAATAAAGAAGATTACAAGAGATAAAGAAGGACACTACATAATGATCAAGAGATCAATCCAAGAGGAAGACATAACAACTGTAAATGTCTATGCACCCCAACATAGGAGCACCTCAATACATAAGACAAATGCTAACAGACATAAAAGGAGAAATTGACAGTAACACAATAATAGTAGGAGACTTTAACACCTCACTCACACCAATGGACAGGTAATCTAAACAGAAAATAAATAAGGAAACACAAGTCTTAAATGATACATTAGATGAGATGGATCTCATTGATATCAAGATATCAGGATATCAGGACATTCCATCCAAATGCAGAAGACTACACCTTCTTCTCAAGTGCACATGGAACATTCTCCAGGAAAGGCCACATCTTGGGTCACAAATCAAACCTCAGTAAATTTAAGAAAATTGAAATCATATCAAGTATCTTCTCCAACCACAACACTGTGAGACTAGATATCAATTACAAGAAAAAAACTGTAAGAAACACAAACACATGGAGATTAAACAACACGTTTCTAAATAACCAACAATTACTGAAGAAATCAAAAGGGAAATTGAAGAATTTCTAGAAACAAATAACAATGAAAACACGAATACTCAAAATTTATGGGATGCAGCAAAAGCAGTTCTAAGAGGGAAGTTTATAGTAGTACAATCCTACCTCAAGAAACAAGAAAAACATCAAATAGACAACCTAGCTTTACACCTAGCTTTACATTTGGGAAAAGAAGAACAACAACAAAAAAAACCCAAAATTGGTAGAAGGAAAGAAATTATAAAGATCTGAGCAGAAATAAGTGAAAGAAACAATAATAAAGATTTAAAAAACTAAAAGCTGGTTCTTTGAGAAGATAAACAAAATTGACAAACTGTAGCCAAACTCATCAAGAAAAAAAGAGAGAAGAATCAAATGAACAAATTTAGAAATGAAAAAGGAGAGGTTACAACAGACAATGCATAAATACAAAGGATTATAAGAGACTATTTTGAACAACTATATGGCAATAAAATGGATAACCTGGAAGAAATGGACAGATTCTTAGAAAAGTTCAATCTTCGAAGACTGAACCAGGAAGAAATAGAAATTATAAACAACTCAATTACAAGCACTGAAATTGAAGCTGTGATAAAACATCTCCCAAAAAACAAAAGCCTAGGACCAGATGGCTTCACAGGAGAAGTCTGTCAAACATTTAGAGAAGAGCTAAAGCCTATCCTTCTAAAACTCTTTCAAAAAATTGCAGAGGAAGGAACCTTTCCAAATTCATTCTACAAGGCCACCATCACCCTGATACTAAAACCAGACAAAGATAACACAAAAAAAGGAAACTATAGACCAATATCACTGATAAACATAGATGCAAAAATCCTCAACAAAATTTTAGGAAACAGAATTCAGCAACACATCAAAAAGTTCATACACCATGATCAAGTTGGGTTTATTCCAGGGATGCAAGGATTCTTCAATACAAACAAATTAATCAATGTGATACACCATATTAACAAATTGAAAGATAAAAACCATATGATAATGTCAAGAGATGCAGAAAAAGCCTTGACAAAATTGAGCACCCATTTATGATTAAAACTCTTCAAAAAATGGGCATAGGAGGAACCAACCTCAACATAGTAAAGGCCATATATGATAAGCCTACAGCAAACATTATTCTCAATGGTGAAAAACTTAAAGCATTCTCACTAAAATCAGGAACAAGACAAATGTCCACTTTTACCACTATTATTCAACATAGTTCTGGAAGTCCTAGCTACCGTAATCAGAAAAGAAAAAGAAATAAAAGGAATCCAAATCGGAAAATAAGAAGTAAAGCACTCACTGTCTGCAGATGACATAATACTGTACATAGAAAACCCTAAAGACAGTATCAGAAAATTATTAGAGCTACTCAGTAAATATAGCAAAGTTGCAGGATACAATATCATTACACAGAAATCATTTGCATTTCCATATAATAAAAATGAGAAATCAGAAAGAGAAATTAAAGAATCAATTCTATTCACCATTGCTACAAAAAGATTTAAATATCTAGGAATAAACTGTGCATAGAAAATTATAAGACATTGAAGAAAGAAATCAAAGATGACATAAACAAATGGAGAGATATTCCATGTTCCTGGGTAGGGAGAATCAATATTGTGAAAATGACTATACTACCAAATGCAATCTACAGATTCAGTGTAATCCCTATCAAATTACCAATGGCATTTTTCACAGAACTAAAACAAAAAATTTCACAGTTCATATGGAAACACAAAAGACCCTGAATAGTCAAAACAGTCTTGAGAAAGAAGAATGGAGCTGAAGGAATCAATCTCCCTGACTTCAGTTTATACTACAAAGCTACAGTCATCTAGACAGTATGGTACTGGCACAGAAACAGAAATATAGACCAATGGAACAAGATTACTGCAGATGGTGACTGCAGCCATAAAATTAAAAGATGCTTGCTCCGTGGGAGAAAAGCTATGACCAACTTAGACAGCATATATTAAAAAGGAGAGACATCATTTTGCCTACAAAGGTCCATATAGTCAAAGCTATGGTTTTTCCAGTAGTCATGTATGGATGTGAAAGTTGGACTATATAGAAAGCTGGGTGCTGAAGAATTGATGCTTTTGAACTGTTATGTTGGAGAAGACTCTTGAGAGTCCCTTGGACTGCAAGAAGATCCAACCAGTCCATACTAAAGATCAGTCCTGAGTGTTCATTGGAAGGCCTGATGCTGAAGCTGAAGCTCCAATACTTTGGCCATCTGATACAAAGAACTGACTCATTTGAAAAGACCCTGATGCTGGGAAAGATTGAATGTGGGAGGAGAAGGGGATGGCAGAGAATGAGATGGAGGAGAAGGGGACAACAGAGAATGAGATGGCTGGATGGCATCACTGACTCAATGGACATGTTTGAGTAAGCTCCAGGAGTTGGTGATGGACAGGGAAGCCTGGCATCAAGCCCATGGGTTTGCAAAGAGTCAGCCATGACTGAACAACTGAACTGGAACAAGATAGAAAGCCCCAGAATAAAACCCATGTACCTATGGGTACCTTATTTTTTACATAGGAGGCAAGAATATACAATGGGGCAAAGACAGCCTCTTCAATAAAAGGTGCTGGGAAAACTGGACAGCTACGTGTAAAAGAATGAAATTATAACACTTCCTAACACCATACACAAAGATAAATTCAAAATGGATTAAAGGCCTAAATGTAAGACCAGAAACCATAAAACTCTTAGAGGAAAACATAGGCAGAACATTCAATGACATAAATCAAAACAAGATCCTCTATGACCCACCTCCTAGAGTAACAGAAATAAAAATGAAAGTAAACAAGGGGAACCTGATTAAACTTAAAAGCTTTTGCACAGCAAAGGAAACTATAAACAAGGTGAAAAGACACCCCTCGGAATGGGAGAAAATAGTAGCAAATGAAACAACTGACAAAGGAGTAATTTCCAAAATATACAAGCAGCTCATACAACTCAATGCCAGAAAATAAACAACCCAATCAAAAAGTGGCAAAAAGACCTAAACAGACATTTCTTCAAAGAAGACATATAGATGGCTAACAAACAATGAAAAGATGCTCAACATCACTCATTATTAGAGAAATGCAAATCAAAACTACAATGAGATATCACCTCACACTGGTCAGAATGGCCATCAGCAAAAAGTCTACAAACAATAAATGCTGGAGAGGGCGTGGAGAAAAGAGAACATTCTTGCTCTGTTGGTGGGAATGTAAATTGATACAGGCACTATGGAAGATGGTATGGAGGTTCCTTAAAAAGTAGGAATAAAACCACCATATGACCCAGCAATCCCACTCCTAGGCATATACCCTGAGGAAATCAAAATTGAAGAAGACACATGTATCCCATTGTTTTTGCAGCACTATTTACAATAGCTAGAACATGGAAGCAACCTAGATGTCCATTGACAGATGAATGGATAAAGAAGTTGTGGTACATATACACAATGAAATATTACTCAGCCATAAAAAGGAATGCATTTGAGTCAGTTGTGATGAGGTGGATGAACCTAGAGCCTATTACACAGAGTGAAATAAGTCAGAAAGAGAAAGATAAATATCATATTCTAACACATATATATGGAATCTAGAAAAATGGTACTGAAGAATTTATTTACAGGGCAGCAATGGAGAAACAGACATAGAGAATAGACTTATGGACATGGGGAGAGGGGAGGAGAGGGTGAGATGCATGGAAAGAGTAACATGGAAACTTACATTACCATATGTAAGTAAAATAGATAGCCAATGGAAATTTACTGTTTGTCTCAGGAAACTCAAACAGGGGCTCTATGTCAACCTAGAGGGGTGGGATGGGGAGGGAGATGGGAGGGAGGTTCAAAAGGGAGGGGATATATGTATACCTATGGCTGATTCATGTTGAGGTTTGATAGAAAACAGCAAAATTCTGTAAAGCAATTATTCTTCGATAAAAAAATAAATTAAAAAAAGAATTAATGTAAAAAATTTTATTTGTCAGGAGATTGCTATGTGAAAGTACTTTATATCTTTGGTTTAAAAACTGTCCAGATTTCTTAATGAAGTGTTAATTAAGAGAGTGTTTCATGTATATATTCCAAGAAAAAAGAGAAACCCCCCAAAAAAAAGACAGGTCACAAATACCAACTAAGATAGATACAATACTAGAAGAAGAAAATATAAAAAATACCAACAAAGATAGATACAATACTAGGAAAACATAACAAGAAATATGCAAAATCTATATGGGGAAATTTTAAAATATCATTGTGGATAAATTAAACATAAATAAATAAATAAAAATAAAATATCATTGTGGAAATTACCAAGAAGTGTGAATAAATATATTGGCATAACATGTTCTCCTCTATGAGCACTAAACCCCAAACTAAACTTTAAATGAATTGTAATTCTAGTAAAGGAGGGACAATTTTTTTTTAACTGAATAAACTACAATTTATTGAAAAAATAAGAAAGCAAAAATTGGAGGGAATTTTTTGGGGGAAAAAAAAGAGCACAATGACTGGTCCTATGAGATATTTAGTATAAACATAACAAAAAGGTTGCACTTACATATGACTAGACAGGTAGCTCAATAGAACAGAAAATGAAGTCCAGAATAGACCAAAAAGCTTAAAGAAAACTAGCATGTGATAAAAGTAGCTATGGTTTCTTACAGTTCTTCACAGTTTCATTTTCATACTTAAATATTTAATTTATCTCAAATCTATCTTAGAGTAAGATGTGAGGAATAAATTAAAATTTATTTCCCTCCTAAACCAATTGCTCCCAATCCCCCAAATTGATGATTGAGATTTAAACGTAAAAAATGAAACCATGAAGAACTGAGAAACCATAGGAAATATTTTATTTGCAGAGTGAAGAAGGCCTATTATATTTTACAAAAATCAAGAAACCATCAAAGAAAAATAATGTTTGACTATGTGAAAATTTTAAAATTTATTCATGGAGGGGGAAAAAAGCACAAGAAAATTAAATACAAAATGACAAACTGGAAAATTTTTTCTTAACTCATATCAACGGAAAGGGATAAATTCCAAAACATATATTCTGTATATGTTTCTATAAATCAGTAAGAAAGGACAAAAACACAATAGAAAACTGGGTAAAAGATATCAACAGTTTAGAAAAATAAATACAAATGACTCAAATATTTTAAAAGATGCTCATCCTCTTATTATAAAGGAAATGCAAATTAAAACTATAATGAGATACAAGGGACTCCCTGACAGTCCAGTGGATAGGATTCCTGGCTTCCACTGCAGGAGGCACCATCTGGATCCCTGATCAGTTGGATCCCTGGTCAGGGGAACTAGGAATCTGCATGCCCTGTGGCACAGCCAAAAGCAACCCCACAAAAACTAAACAAACAAAATAAAACTATATCGAGATACAATATTTCACCTATTTGTTTGGCAACGATTCAAAAAAAAATTAACACGTTGAAGATGCTATGGGGAAAAGTTGCTCTCAGACATGGCTGGGGGGATGCAAACTGGTATAGTCACTATGCAGGGCAGTTTCATATCACCGTCAAAATTACATGCACCTCTTCTTTGATTCTAAGAATGTATCCTAGAGATATGCTCCTGAATGTGTAAAATGACATCTATTCAAGGTTGTTCATTGCACCAATTTGTGTAATAGCAAACACTATAAAGACAACCCAAGCCTTTGGAATTCTGGTAGAGAAGGACTGTCCACTAAGTGAACAGACAAACCAGGTAAGTGTGCTATAGCAGGAGACTAGAAAAGAAACCTTATTCAAAAAAGATAAGACTGATCAACAGTTTCACATACTGATGAGTGGTCAAATAAGATAACAGAAAATAGACAATAGATATTGGGAAGACACGTAATTGGTCATCTTTAAAAATAATGGTGGTGCACAAAATGAAATGGTGAGATCAAAAATATTTATTGGAATAGGTAAACAAAAGAATGGGAGAAAATAAAATATATAATAAAAATTTTTTTAATTAAAAAAAATTTTTTTAAGAAGAGAATGGGAGATAAGGAAGTGGAGGCAATGGATGTAGATTGTAGCCAGAACATTTTGGTTTTTTAGAAGACAAGTAATAGTATGCTGCTGCTGCTGCTGCTAAGTCGCTTCAGTCGTGTCTGACTCTGTGCGACCCCATAGACGGCAGCCCACCAGGCTCCTCCGTCCCTGGGATTCTTCAGGCAAGAATACCAGAGTGGGTTGCCATTTCCTTCTCCAATGCATGAAAGTGAAAAGTGAAAGTGAAGTAGCTTAGTCGTGCCCGACTCTTAGTGACCTCATGGACTGCAGCCCACCAGGCTCCTCCGTCCATGGGATTTTCCAGGCAAGAGTACTGGAGTGGGGTGCCATTGCCTTCTCCGGAGTGATAGTATAGGAATGGAATAATCCTATAGAGAAATAATAATGTACACAAATACCCATAGCTACTTGGAAGAAAGAAGAAGGGAAGGAAGGAAAAGAAAGAAAGGAAGGAGGGAGGGAGACAGAAGAGTTACACTACAATAGTACACTATTTAAAACTGAGCCATTAATAGTCCCTCGAATAATGCTGATAATGTTAAGATCTTTTAGCTATTGTTGAACTTCGATCAATTAGACTTTTTTTGATAGTCTCTCATAATCAAAGATTATGTTAGTGCTAGTTACTAGAACCATGTATATTTATGATTAATAAGTATAGAAATTCTTGCCACATAAACTTCATTGTCACTTATTAATCTGTAGCCATGCCTGTAAATGGTGCCTCTTTTTTTTGTTTTTCGATCCAGCCATATGGCTTATAGGATCTTATTTCCCTGACCAGGGATCAAACTCCAGTGGCCCTGGCAATGAAAGTGCCCAGCCATAATTACTGGACC
Organism: Bos indicus; assembly: GCF_029378745.1. Taxonomy (NCBI): domain Eukaryota; kingdom Metazoa; phylum Chordata; class Mammalia; order Artiodactyla; family Bovidae; genus Bos; species Bos indicus. The sequence continues at coordinate 86,811,561 of NC_091760.1, read as the reverse complement.
ACCAGGGAATTCCCAATGGTGACTTTTTTAAGCTTTAGAATTGGCCTTATTTGGCGTGACTTTGTAACTTCCTTTTTCTCATTGTTGTCTGTTTTCTACTATTTGCTCTACATAGAGTGATTATTTTGATAGTTACCATCTAACTAATCATATATGTAACTGTTCCATGTTGAGAAAGCTATCACAGCTTCAATGCTGATGGCATGCCTGCACTCAGAAATTCATTATCGCTTATTCAAACATGTCATCTAGTGTCACATCTATAACTATGTGGCAGTTTGAACATTACTCTTTTATGTAGACTGTTCCATTTGCCTGAATTTTAATGCCATTAATATTCCACATTAAACTCTTTCAAAAATAAGGAGAAGTGCATGTAAATTGTAAAAGATAATACCATTTATCCATCCTCGTTTATTTATGGAGTGTCTACTCAGCATAAGGCCTACAATTGTTCCTTCCCTAAGAAAGCTTATAACCCCATGGAATAAAGAGACAATAAAACAATCATTATAAAGTGAGTAGATGCACTTTTAGGGAAGTTCTAGATGCAATGGAAGCACACGAGTCATCAGAAAGGGCCCATGCAGCAGGTCCTTTGTGTAGTAATACTGAGGTCTCACCTGATGCAGGTCCTTTCTGTAGTAATACTGAGGTCTCACATGATGTCATCATTAGTCAAGTTATGGGAAAAGTCTTCCTGAAAGCCAGGTGCAAAGGAATGAAACTGGATAGGTCCTCAAGAGTTTACCATGTCATTGCCAACTTGGATCTGAATGCATTTAACTCAAATTGTCCCTACATAGATGCAGAGAGGTGTCAAGTCACACAACCAGTTTATATACCCCTTTACACCTGCATATGAATGTGTTTATCAGATCCTGTCCAAAAAAGCATATTTTGATGAGAAGGAAAAGAAAGTATCTTCAGGCCTAAGAATCCTGGGGACACACTATCAAGAAAGAGAAAAGGGTGGAAGGCGGAAGATACACAGGAAGAACATTATTTCTTCACAGGTGGGCCTGAAACAGGTTGTGGATGTGTTGCTAGATTCAAAAGTACAAAGCAAAGTATCACTTGTTCTAGGATGTGCTCTGAAAAAGTCCCTGACTATTCCATTTCCAAATGAATCTGGATTCTCTGCACTGCCTGGTTGAGATCGCCTTCCTTTGCTTCACTTTTACTCTAGATGGCAGCAACAGAACAAACTAGAGGAGAAAAACTATTTTCAATGAAATTTGTTCTCTGACTACTAGATAAAAAATAGTCTCAAAATGTTATTTGAAATAAAATATGCCCTTTCAATTTTTTTCCAGTATAGATATACATCAACAGTATTTCAAATAATTAAGTCAAGGTACAGATGTCTTTGCAATTATTCAACTTAGGCCACTGATCAAATGATATTTGTAGAGAAGTTTTATTATAATAACAATATCTCTGCGAAGACTCACTGCTTATGTGCACAGGTTTATATTTAGAAGCTGAAATATCAAGGTCAAATATTAAGTATACTTTTTAAATTAAGGAAATTTCATCCAATAAAGGGCCAGATAGTCAGACAGACAATAGACAAAAATTCTCTGGCTGAATAGAGAAATAAAATTTTGCTATTTCTTTAATAAATTTATGTTTTTAAAGTCATTTCAAATAAACATCCCTATGTGAAACTGGTTTATATGTATATGTCCAACTCTTTTTGTGACCCCATGGGCAGTAGCCTGCAACAGGCTCCTCATCCATGGGATTTTCTAGGCAAGAGTACTGGAGTGGGTTGCCATTTCCTTCTCCAGGGAATCTTCCCAACCCAGGGATTGAACCCAGGCCTCCAGCATTGTAGACAGACACCTTACCATCTGAGCCACCAGGGAAATCCTTTATATATATATATATATATATATATATATATATATATATATATATATATAAAACACAGTTTACAAGTATTTTAAAAGAATTAATTTTGTTTAAAAATGACATTTGCCATCACTCTCTCTAAGCTAAAAGAATTTATGATCCCAGAACAGTTTGTAGGTGAGACTGAAGAAACACCAGAAACATTATTTTTTTTAAAAAAGATCTGAAAATAAGCCAAGAGATTAAAATAAAGATGAAAGTTGTAGTAATTTTCAAAAGGGGATTTCAAGAACACGTTATATTGGTTGACACTATACTCTCACACAATCCAAGGCTGGATTGAGCAGAGGATACCCAAGGGGTGGGATATACAATTGTCCAGGTTATGTGTCACATGGCTCTAGAAGCTGCAATTTACTGCTCTGTAGTCATAGGTATATGTATTGGTTAGGTTGATTTTCTAAAGTATCTTGGAGAAGGGCCATTTGTTTGTAATTTACACAGAAGTGTCGTTTGGATGAGCAGTGGACCTATTAGCATGAGTCAGAAGGGCCTCATCAAATTAAAACTCTGTGAAAGTCACATTTCTTTTTGTTCTAGAATTATTGGCTTGATAAATCAGAATTAATTAATCTGATTCTTTAGATTACCATTGTTAAGTCATCTTTTAACAAGATCAACGAAGAGACAACATTGGTTGTGTCAAAGCTCTATAGTGGAGGTTTTAGTTGGATTTTGTAGCTCAGTCATTCACTCATAGGTTCTGCTTGTGTTTGGGTGAACTGGAAAGTAGTGTAGCATCATATAATCAGAAGCTTTATTTTTTTAATTTATTTTGATCTGATCACAGCATTTAAAATATCTACATGAGGAAAAAATTCACAATGTAAATAAAGATAATGCCCAAAGAAGTTTATCATAATGTGATTTAGAATAGTGAACAAACTGGAAACGATGTACAAAAGAGGAATGGTTAATTGTAGCATATACTAAGAGTTCAATAATCAAATATTTATCAAGACTTTACTAACATGCCAGGCATTTTGATAGAAAATTCAGCACTAAAAACAAAAAAAAAGAAAGAAAGATTCAGCACTGAACGTGATCAATATGGAAATTGACTTTCCTATAATAACAATTTGGGCTTCCCTGGTAGCTCAACTGGTGAAGTATCTGCCTGCAATACAGGAGACTCTAGTTTAATTCAAAGATCTCCTGGAGAAGGGATAGGCTACCCACTCCAGTATTCTTGGGCTTCCCTGGTGGCTCATATGGTAAAGAATCAACCTGCAATGTGGGAGGCCTGGGTTCCATCCCTGGATCAGGAAGATCTGGAGGAGGGCATGCAACCTACTCCAGTATTCTTGCCTGGAGAATCCCATGGACAGAAGAGCCTGGCCGACTACAGTCCATGGGGTCGCAAAGAGTTGGACACGACTGAGCAACTAAACACACACACAATAATAATGATTTAATGTAAAGTTTTTAAAAAGCAAGAATAAAACCTTTATAATACTATAATGCTTTACAATGCTATAAAGCCTTTATTACAGTATCCACTATATAATTTATATACCTAATATATAGACAAAACTTTTAGGAGAAAACACGTCAAATGTTAATAATTGTTATCTCTAAGTGATGGTAACACAATAATTTTTCAACAATTTCTGTATTTTCTACAGATATGTTACTGTTAAAATTTTTTTTAATTATATAAAATGGCACAGGACCAAAGGTAGGCTACCAGAAAAAGAGAATGCTATCTAATGATATACTCAGAAGCCAGGATCACTTCACAGCAAGGAAAATCCCCAAGTATATAAAGACAAATCACACTGTCTTTTGTATGTGTTTTGATTTCGATTGCAAGTCTTTCCAAAGGCTGCTTCCTCCTCAGCCTTAGGAAGATGGTGGAGGGGAGAGAGGTGAGGAATACTGACAGCAAATTTCAGCCAGATTACACAAGGGGGTGCACAGATCCTATTTCCAAATGCTTCCCTTTGTCTTCCAGGAAAGAGAACAAACAAACAAAACTCAGACATTTGATTTGGTGACTAGTTTTAATAGGTTTATTTATACAGTCCACCACTGTTTTCTAACCTGAGAGATCTTTGAAGGGATGAAACTTTGTATAAACCACCTCCACTCCCTCCATATTTGTTTCATAAGAAAAAAAATATTGCAGGAAAATAAGCAGCTTTTTAAAGCACAATTTGTAAAACTGGAGACAGCCTAAATGGCCAAGAATAAGGGTTGTTAAATGAATTATGGTAATCATAAACAAATTAGAAAGTAACCATTAAAAATGATGTTGACATGGAAGGACATTAAAAAGCAATTTTTAAAAACCAATTTATACAATAATGTGTACAATATGATCTAATTTTTATATAAATACATAGTAGGCATAACAGAAAAACCTAGAAAGATGCTAAAAATAGTAATAGATGCTAAAATTAATAGATGCTAAAATATTATCCTTAAGAAATGAGTGAGTGAGTGACTGAGTGAAAGTTGCTCAGTCGTGTCTGGCTCTTTACGACCCCATGGACTGTACCCTGACAGGCTCCTCCTTCCATGGAATTCTCCAGACAAGTATACTGGAGTGGGTTGCCATTTCCTTCTCCAGGGGATCTTCCTGACCCAGGGATCGAACCCAGGTCTCCTGCATCTTTACCATCTGAGCCACCAGGGAAGCCTTAAGAAGAGAGTGACAGTTTTTTTCATTGCCTTCTTTCTGCATGTGTACATTTGAGCATTTTTGTCTATAATAAATAAAGATTTGTTTTTAAAAACAAGAATAAATGAGTCCAAATTCTTTGAAATTTTCTTTCCAAATAAAAATGAATACCTCTTCTTATGTCCTTTGTTAATTAAATATATATGGAGATTACTACAAATTATTCAGAGATACGGTGACAATGCTGGTGTATTTGCTGAAGACACTTTATGACCGTTGTTTTCGTATAACTTTATGACCCTTTAACTCTCAGAGTTTGAATAAGTCACCCTATAGGTATATTCTTAAATTTTTCCCAGGAAGTTTTTAGATTACTTTGTAGCTTTCCCCCTTTTGTCATCAGTCTGCTTTCAATCCAAAAGATCCTAAGCCTTGTCTCTACCAATGTGCTAAGATGCAATGCTGGCCCAAAATTCTGAGATTCCTCAGGCTGCATGAGGGTTACAGTGAGGCCAGGGTTTACTCCAAAACCCATGTGAATCACAGAAAGTCTTTGTGAGACCCAGTTTGAGCTGATGGCTCAGGTGACTTTAAGGCTACACATCCATTAGCAGGAACCATCCATGAAATAGTGACATGACACCTTACTGTCATGACACCTTTTGATGTATCTTTTGAGACTGACTCCTGGCACTATTAGGATAAGATAGTATTTTTCAAATCACTACTGTACATGTAAAACCACCAACTATACTGCCTTGAGAATTCCTTGGATTAGAAGTGACAAATACCCACTCCAATAACAAGTAAAAATGGAAAATATTCTAAATTAATCTAAGGGTGGTATCTCCCGGGACTTAGAGCACAGGGACCAGCCAAGCCCGACACAGGACCAGAGCCAGAGCTGAAAAGTGGAGACAGCTCTTTCTCTCTTTTTCTTTTTCCTTCTCTTCCTCTTTCATGCTATTCAATTGCATATTTCTGTTTCTTTGTGCACATCTATATCATTTGTCTCACACTGCAGAAGGGTTTATTCTGTTGTCCATAAACAGAGCCAAAGACAGTCACCCTCAATGGCCCTGTGTTCTCTCAAGTCTAGCAGCAATTAATTAGCGCTAGTCCAAATTCCCAAGGGATAGATTCTGACTTTTATAAATGAATAAATTTTTTTCTCCTCAGTCAGGTGTCTACTCAAGCTCAATCAATTATGGTCAGGAAGGGCTGAAAATGGTCCATCCATGTGGATTAGGGAAGAGGAATGTAGTTTGGGTAGATCCCTCCATGAGAATCTGCTAGCTTTCCTTCCTTCAGAGAACTTAGCAAGTTTTTCTCTTTAATGACATACTCTGACTAAACAGGCAGGAAAGAAGGAGCTCTCAGTAACTCAAATCCACATACCACAGGTATTATGATGAAACTTCCAATGACACCCTCAACCATAGTTTCTCCCATACCTGTTTCATATTTTCTTAATTCTATTGACAACTTCCAAGGAACTTGGAAAATATTCCTTACCTGTTATCTTCCAGATTTTAAATTCTATGATAAAACACTTATGAGAAGGTCATGCATCACCCATCTGAAGAGCAAAATATTTATTCTTTTGTTTTTTATCCATTCTTTCATATAACAAACATTTATTGCATTGCTACTATATGTCAAGGCCTGTGCTCAGCGCTGTGGGAAGCAATAAGCCACAGACCTTATTACCAGGCATTCATGATGTACTGAGAGAGTCTAAGAGATAAAAGAATAATTATGTGATAGGACACAGTGATACAGAAGAATATACGAAGTGAGTTGAATGCAGAGAGAAGGATCTAAATTATCTTTGGGGAAATCAAGAAAAGCATCAGAGAGATTATACTCCATTTGGGTGCCAAAAGAATAAGACTTTTCCTGATGGAGATCAAGTAGAAGATTCCCAGCTAAAATAACAAAAATAATAAATAGCTACCATACACTTGTTGGGCTTCTCAGGTGGCACAGTGGTAAAGAATCTGTCTGCCAATGCAGGAGACATAGATATGTGCTCTGATCCTTGGGTTGGGAAGATGCCCTGGAGTAGGAAACAGCAAACCACTCCAGTATTCTTGCCTGGAAAATTCCATGGACAAAGAAGCTTGGCAGGCTACAGTCCATGAGATCACAGAGAGTCAGACATGACTGAGCGACTGAGCACACATGCACCATATACTTAGCATTTACTGCATGTGGATACTCTATCACATGCCATACTTGGATTATCTTGTTAAACCTTGCAGCCCAGCTGCAAGATCTGTCTGTCACTCCACTATGCAAATATATCTCAGAATCGGTCACTCAGAACACAAGATCCCCAGGAGGATAGAACTATGCACACAGAGGAACTTTAATAAATGCCAATAAACTAAAAATATCCCGTGTTAGTGTGTCTGAGGAAACAAGCATTTTTATACAGTGTTGGTGGAAAGTACAACTTCCTGTAGGACAATTTGTCAATATGCACCAAAATTCACGCTTAGAAATTTACTTTAAGGAAATAATTGAGAATTTAGACAAAGTTAAAACTACAAAGATGTGCATGATGATATTGTACATAATAACAGTCTAAAATGTTGAACAATGTTGTCATAAAAAATTATATTCTGGGACTTCCCTGTTGTTCTAGTGGTTAAGATTTTGCGCTTCCACTTCAGGAGGCACAAATTCAATCCCTGGTTCAGGAAATAAGATTCCACATGCTGAGTAGCAAAGCCAAAATAAACAAGAGAGAAGAAAAAGATGGTAAAAAATGATGTTGTAGAAGTATATTTATTTAAAAAAAAAAAAAAAGAAGTATATTTATTGAATTGAAAGATGTCCATGAGCAGTCTTCAAAAATCAATATAAAAGCAAAATGAAGTTTTTTTTAATTTCATATGTGCATATATACAAATATAAGGGTATATAAATTTAAAATATACGTATATTTTAAATGTGCATATATATCTACAGATGTGTATGTCTTTATATATTTTAGTATATATGTGAAATATTTAATATAAATACCATATATATATATACACATGCACACACACACACAGTTATATGAAATGCTAGAAAGGTATACACTAAAATTTATCAACGTTTTCTCTGGCTAAGAATTTGGCAATTAGATACTTTCCTTTGTTTTCTTTTTCTTTTTTAATTGTTCTATATAAAGCTCTTATTACTTTTGAAAGCTAAAAATGAGACCATAAAATGCCATTTATTGATGACAATTAATAATTAAATCACATTTAAATTCACCAAGTTGAGAATAAGATCTCAAGGTGTGACCTACACTCAACATAAACTTACTTAGTATTTATGTAACAGTGGTATCTCTGAAAGTTGTGGTAAAAATTTGCATTTTCAAACAATATTTTCATGGACATTATGTGCATATGCAAATTATCTCTTATCTCAAAGAAGCTGAACAATCCAAAAAAGGGACATTCCCATTCTGCCAATACTATAAGGTTTAGTAAATCACTTACCCTCTCTGAGCTTCTGATTGATTATTTACAAAACAAAAGAAACGATTACTTCTCTTACTAGTGTTCTTACAAGTGAATGAATGTACCTGTGCATACTTTACAAAGTTTTATACTGATATTCAGGGGAATTTTAATAAGGTCAGATATTATGTCCTTAAGTTCTCCTATTGGAAATTTTTATGAATCTACAAAAGATCAATAACTTTATAGGTCACAATGTAATGAGCAGTATGCTCTTTGTTATTCAATCATGTGCAATCCATGAGTCATTGCCAACCCCGGAAAATTGTGATATTCTCATTAATAGGTCTGGACATTGCTATTATTACTATTATATTTTTGACTGCACCGGGTCTTTGTTGTTGTACGTGGGCTTTCTCTAGGTGCATTGAGCAGGGACTACTGTCTCGTTGCTGTGCACGGGTTTCTCATTGCAGTGGCTTCTCTTGTTGCAGAGTACAGCCTCTTGGGTGCACAGGCTTCAGTAGTTGTGGTGCACGGGCCTAGTTGCCCTGTGGCATGTGGAATCTTCCTGGATCAGGGACCAAACCCATGTCTCTTGCATTGGCAAGTGGATTCTTAATCACTGGACCACCAGGGAAGTCCACTTTGGAGCTCTACCATAAATTTGTCCTGCTAGTAGAAAGCTTTTGTGAACTGATTCAAGCTTCCTAATGCTTTTGACTGTAGAATTCTACAGCAGGATGCTAAGCCTAACAAAACAGCTAATAATAATGTTAATGCTAATTTTAACTCCCTGGTCTTTTTGCAATCTTTTGTCCAAGGATTCAAACTAAAGAGTTATTCTTCTTCCTAGTGTAGTCAAAAGCCAGTTATTTCAATCATTGGAATACCTTTTCCATTCTAGCTTCTTATGCCTTCCTTAATCTAAGAAACCAATGTTAAACATGCTGAATATGAGATCTGATTTAACCCATATTTCATCTGTTGAATTCTATCTCTGTCTCTTATGGTTTCATTAGACACCTGTCCTCTGTACATTATTGGAAACGACAGTGCAATGCAATAAGACATTGGAGTCTTTAGCTATGTGTGAGCATAGTAGTGTCCAACTCTTTGCAACCCCATGAACTGTAGCCCACCAGGCTCCTCTGTTCATGAGGATTTTTCAGGTGAGAATACTGGAGTGGGTTGCCATGCCTTCCTCCAGGGGATCTTCTCAACCCAGGCATCAAACCCAGGTCTCTCACATTGCAAGTGGATTCTTCACTGTCTGAGCCACCAAGTCTTTAGCTATATAAAAGCTTTTTCTTTTATATATATATATATAGAGAGAGAGTTTTGTTTTGTTTTTACTTTTCACAAGCAGAGTCCTTTCCTCAGGTCAGCTTTTGACAAATACTCATAAAATCATATTGGCAATGCTGGTAAGCACACTCTCTTGGAGAAACCAAGGAGATCCTAATTTTGGAATCCTGAAATCTTTTGGCATCTCTGAACTTGAAAGATGATCTGGGTGGTGAATTTATAACAGTGTGTTCTAATCTTCTTTGGGTCTATGACACCATTATGAATGTACTAGGACACATCTGAAGGGTGTTTCCCTTCCCTACCCAGCCAGTTCTCCGCCAGCCCAGACAACTGTTTTGATACTACTTTCTACCTTTAACACTAACCAGGGTGGATAATGAAAAAAGCAATGCAAAGGGAAGCTGAACTCAAATTGTTCTTTGACTATTAAACTGTATTTCTACACAGTATGCATTAACTATACTTCAATTAAAAAAAAATTAAAGACTGAATCTTAAAAAAGAAATTACATTTCAATAGCCACAGCACTCAATGCCTTTTACCATAATTGCTTATTTAATTGTAATTTGTTATATTTGCTTTCCCTTTAGACCATAAGTTCTGGTGATGCTTGCCTACTATTTAACTTAGTGCTCATTAAAAGTAGGTGATGAATGATAATTTATTAAATGAATGAACCACCTCTCCCAATCCTGATTCCCATTTTCAACAACAAAATTAACTAGTCAAGAGGGAGGTAATCAAGAGGAGGGATATGTGAATCAATACAAGAAAATACAGTCCACCAGTGCGAGGCTATGTGACTCAGTCCCAGTATCACCCACAATAAAGATGTTTCCACAATGACATATGGGTGACAGTGAAGTAAAATGTTAAAATAAGTTATGCTGGATCAACGGCAAGGAATTCCATTACACTTTTTGTTATTTTAAAATCAAACAGCTGCTGCCACCTTTTGTTATCAATAATCTTGCCTCTAGCATTTGCTCCTTCCTCTACATAATAACTAAGGCATATTGAAGGCATATAGGTGATGAAAGTGTCTTATGCACTTTATATAAATGCATTATCACTTTAATCTTGACAGTATGATAAGGTAGATATACTTATTAAGCCCAGTCTATAAATTAGAAAAGAAAGCAATAAGGTAAAAATCAATTGTTTAAGGTTCCAAAATATGTAAGAGATAGAGCTAGAATTCAAATCTGCTTCTATTTGAAACCAGGTTAAAACTCAAGATTACCAGGTTTATTTTAATTTAAATCCATTATATTCAAAGAATACACCTTGTATGATTTCAATTATAACTCAGGATATTGTCTATCTTAGTCAATGTTCTTGGTGCACTTAAAGAAAATGTATACTCTGCTGCTGTTGGGTGGAATTCACCATGAATGTTAATTAAATCCAGTTGCTTGATGGTGTTTTTTAGCTTTAGATTTTTGTTAATTTTCTCTAACCTGTTCTACCAATTATTTTTCTGCTCTACCAACATTTCTTATATTCTTGCATACAGTGTCAGAAACGCTGATGAATCATTTAACATTTATTGCTCGAATAATCTATAGATGGTGACTGCAGCCATGAAATTAAAAGATACTTGCTTCTTGGAGGAAAATCTATGATCAACATGAAGTGAAAGGAAGTGAAGTTGCTCAGTCGTGTCCGACTCTTTGCGACCCCATGGACTGTAGCCTACCAGGCTTCTCTGTCCATGGGATTTTCCAGGCAAGAGTACTGGAGTGGGTTGCCATTTCCTTCTCCAGGGGATCTTCCCGACCCAGGGATCGAACCTGGGTCTTCTGCATTGCAGGCAGACACTTTACCCATAGACAGCATATTAAAAAGCAGAGACATTACTTTTCCAACAAAAGTCCATCTAGTCAAAGCTATGGTTTTTCCATCCATCCAGTCATGTATGGATGTGAGAGTTGGACTATAAAGAAAGCTGAGTGCCAAAGTATAGATGCTTTTGAACTGTGGTGTTGGAGAAGACTCTTTTGAGAGTCCCTCGGACAGCAAGGAGATCCAACCAGTCTATCCTAAAGGAAATAAGTCCTGAATATTCATTGGAAGGACTGATGTTGAAGCTGAAACTCCAATACTTTGGCCACCTGATGCGAAGAACTGACTCATTTGAAAAGACTCTGATGCTGGGATAGATTGAAGGCAGGAGGAGAGGGGGACGACAGAGGATGAGATGGTTGGATGGCATCACCAACTTGGTGGACACAAGTTTGAGTAAGCTCCAGGAGTTGGTGATGGACAGGGAAGCCTGACATGAAGCCCATTGGGTTGCAAAGAGTTGGCCACAACTGAACAACTGAACTGAACTGATAGGTATTATTATTGTCTCCATTTTACGGAGGGAAAAACTGAGGCTAAAGGTTGTTTTACTTGTCCATAGTCACAGTGTAAGTAAGTACAGCAGGTCTGGGATTTGAATCCTGTCTTTTATACTCTTAAACTTCCTGCTCCTCGTCAATATCCTACAATGACTGCCCTGTGGAAATGCTTGAGATCAAGTGTTTTAATAGCAATGGAATATTTATTAAAGACAAATATTTCTTTCTTTAATAAATTGCATATTGTAGGAAGACTTTTTGAAGGAGGACAGATGAATTGAAAATCCAAGGTATTTTAGTCTTTTAAATAAGGGCCCAAGAGCTTACATCTTTGGTCTGAGGCTTAAATACAGCTTTTTTTTTTTTTTTTCAAAGAGAAAATAGCAAAACATTCTGGAGATTGGCAGCATTCCATTGAAGGTCCTAAGGTCTGCATTTCCAACATTAATGCAGGGCATTCTGACCTTGCTCTGAAACACTGGACAGGATGGGAAGCAAGGGCTGCAAAGCTGCACTTTGTAAAAATGGGATGGAACAAGCCAGAGTCTTGAAAGAGAACTAAGCAAATACTGAGGTCAAGAAACCTATATAAGTGTTATTCCAAATTCAATTCAACACCTGGAAATCAAGTTCTTATTTACTTAAGACCAACAATGATCTTACACTTCTTGAGGCCAATTTATCCAACGAATAAAGTGCCATAAGCACCAAGGACACAGGCTTTCATTATTGGATGATTCACCTGTGATGAAAGAAAAGTTCTGAAGAATTGGGGCTACTTTCCTTTCCCCAGAAAAAATTAGATTTCATTTCAGAAACTGTACTTTCTCTGTTAAAGGGACTGTATTGAATTTGAACATATTAAACATGAATCATTAGATAAAATTATTTTCACCTTTCTGGAAGGTAGTATAACTATAGTCTGCAATTATTTTATGCCTTTTCTGATAGCACATAGAACTTATTATTTATTTAAAATTATAAATAAATGAAATGTAAAAAAAAATCTTGAATAATTTTCAATAATTATATTATTAATTATAACACTGATTATGCTATTCTGAAACTACTTTTTACAATTTAGGATAGACAAAAGTAATTAAGTTTATACCATTAAGAAACAAAGTTTTCACAATAGTAAAAAAATGGAATGAATAAAAAATCAAAGAAGTAATCTTAAATTTATAATATCATGAACTTGTCTTTTCTTTTAAATAATATTTACATACTTCCCAATTCTGAGCAAGCTTAGAAACAATGACCAATGAAGTGGCAGTAAATGTTCCTAAAATCCAGATTGTGGTCTCTAAGCACCATTTCCCAATACTGGGCTCCTTGGATAAATGGATGGTTTGAATTCTGGAGCAAGAGATATCTAAGGTGATCCCAAAACATCTTATCATACCAGAAAACAGTGAGGTTAACAAAGACTATTGAGGTTTGTCAAAAGGATTCAAGGGCCAAACTGATGATACTTCTACAAGTCAAAAAATAGTACCATTTGAGCATCAATAAAGATACAATGGATCAAAACATATAAAAACATTTTTAAGAGTTCATTCATCACCCATGGACTATAACACAGAATCAGTGCTGAAAGCTGATAAATAAAAAGAAAGAATATTTTGCCTTTCCCATATGAAATGTACTGCTGGGTTACCAAAAGTTTCTCTTCATAGAAGCGTTTCAGCCAATAAGTGAAGAAACAATGATATAATATTAATACTTTGTAACCACTAATGGCATAATGGACCTATTCTAAACAATAACCAGCTATCAACATCACAAAAAGGGGAGATAATCAGACTTATGTGCTTCCTGGTGGAAGTGCCAATACTTCCCATGAAGTAGCCTTATAAAAAAGCAATCCTGAACATAAGCAAGCCAAGTCTTAAGATCTAACTATTAAACTTTATAAGAAGTACAGGGCACAAAGTGTAACTATAAGGTCAATGACTGTTTCTTCAACAAATATATTTCTAGGGAAAGAGAAGGAGAAGAAGGAATAGAAGAATTGAAAGATGCTTAGGAGGCATATAAGCAACCGCTATATGTGGACTTTATTTGGATTCTGATGTAAATCAACATAAAAAAAGAAAAATAATTATGAGTCACTAATATTTTGATATTTTTAAAAAGAGTCCTTAATTTTTTAGAGATGCATACAAAAATATGTATGCTTAAAATACTATGGCAATGTTCACCATATTAAGAAAGTAAAAGATAAAAATCTTATGATGATAGATGCAGAAAAAGCTTTCCACAAAATTCAGCACCCATTTATGATAAAAACTCATCAGAAAAGGGCATAAAAGCAACCTACCTCAACATAATAAAGGCCATATATGGTAAGAGTAAGGGAGCTTCCCTGATGGCTCAGAGGGTAAAGCGTCTGCTTGCAATGCGGGAGACCTGGCTTCAATCCCTGGGTCGGGAAGATCCCCTGGAGAAGGAAATGGCAACGCACTCCAGTACTCTTGCCTGGAAAATCCCATGGACAGAGAAGCCTGGTAGGCTACAGTCCATGGGGTCGCAAAGAGTTGGACACAACTGAGCGACTGCACTTTCTTTTACTTCACTTTATGATAAGAGTGAAAGTGAAAGTCCCTCAGTTGTGTTTGACTCTTTGCGACCCCATGGACTATACAGTCCATGGATTCTCCAGGCCAGAATACTGGAATGGGTAGCCTTTCTCTTCTCCAGGCGATCTTCCCAACCCAGGATTGAATCCAGGTCTCCCGCATTGCAGGCAGATTCTTTACCAGCTGAGCCACAAGGGAAGCCCCCATATATGATAAACCCACAGCAAAAATTATTCTCAATGATGTAAAACTGAAAGAATTTCCATGAAGGTCAGGAACAGGACAAGGATACCCACACTTGCCACTATCATTTAACATAGTTTTGAAAGTCCTAGCCATGGCAATCAGGGCAGAAAGAGAAATAAAAGGAATCCAGATTGGAAAATAAGAAGTAAAACTCTTGTTGTTTACAGATGGCATGATACTATACACAGAAAACCCTAAAGATACTATCAGAAAATTACTAGAGCTATTCAATGAATTTAGTAAAGTTGCAGGATAGTGTATAGGAATCCTTTGTATTTCTATACACTAACAATGAAAAACCAGAAAGAAAAATTAAGGAATCAATCTCATGCATGACTGCAACAAAAGGATAAAAATACGTAAGAATACACCTACCTAAGGAGACAAAACTGGTCTTCCCTGGTGGCTCAGATGATAAAGATTCTGATTGCAATGTAGGAGACCCAGTTTCAACCCCTGGGTTGGGAAGATCCCCTGGAGAAAGAAATGGCAATCCACTCTAGTATTCTTGCCTGGAAAATCCCATGGACAGAGGAGCCTGGCAGGCTACAGTCCATAGGGTCTCACAGAGTCATATATGACTGAGTGACTAACGCTTTCAAGGAGACAGAAGAGCTGTATACAGAAAACTCTAAGACACTGATGAAAGAACTCAAAGATGACATAAACAGATGGAGAGATATACCATGTTCTTGGACTGGAAGAATCAACATTGTGAAAGTGACTATACTACCCAAAGCAAGCTACAGATTCAATGCAGTCTGTATCAAATTACCAATGGCATTTTTCACGGAACTAGAACAAAAAAATCTCACAATTCACATGGAAAAACAAAAGACCTGAATAGTCAAAGCAACCTTGAGAAAGAAGAATGGAGCTGGAGGAATCAATTTTCCTGACTTCAGACTATACTGCAAGCCTATATTACAAAGCTATAGTCATCAAGACAGTATGGTACTGGCACAAAAACAGAAATATCGACCACTGGAACAAGATAGAAAGCCAGAGATAAACCCGCACACCTATGGGCACCTTATCTTTGACAAAGGAGGCAAGACTATAAGTGATGCTGGGAAAACTGGACAGCTATGTAAAAGAATAAAATTAGAACACTTCCTAACACCATATGCAAAGATAAACTCAAAATGGATTAAAGACCTAACACCATACACAAAGATAAACTCAAAGTGGATTAAAGACCTAAAAACTCAAAATGTCTAAGAGACATGCAAAAGAAGATAATAAATAGTCAGACAGGTATAAGGTTTGATTCTCTGAAGAAACATGTGAACTAGAGATGTATATTTAGGATTTATCAACTTCCCTGGTGGCTCAGAGGTAAAGAATCTGCCTGCGATGCAGAAGATGTGTGTTTGAGAGCTGAGTTCCATCCCTGAATTCCATCCCTCCAATTCCAGCCCTGGAGAAGGAAATTGCAACCCACTCCTGGGAAACCCCATGAACAGAGAAGCCTGGTGGGCTGCAGTCCATGGGGTCATGAGTCAGATGTGACTTAGTGACCACCACCATTTAGGATTTATTGGCAAAAGGGTGGGAATGGGCTTCCCAGGTGGCTCAGTGGTATAAAATCTGCCTGCCAATGCATGAGATGCGAGTTTGAGACAATTCCCTGGAATAGGAAATAGCACCCCACTCCAATATCCTTGCCTGGAAAATTCCCTGGACAGAGATGCCTGGAGGGTTACAGTCTGTGGGGTTGCAAAGAGTCTGGGGTGACTAAGTGACTGAGCATGCATTTACAGGAATTGATAAAATTACTTAGGGAGAGAATGTATTACAGAATAAAAGCAAATTAAAGCTTACTGAATGCCTATTATATACCAGGCACTATTTTAAATTCTTTATATACATTCACATAATCCTCACCATAACCCCAAGAAGTAGATATTACTATTATCTCATTTTCATATATTAGAAAACTGAGGCACATAGGGTGTAAGTCTTATCTGCAGTGAGTTTAAGCACTGTAACCAGGATTCATATCCTTGGAAGTCTGACTCTGTGTAAGAATAGAATATCCCAGGGCTATGACCTAAAGAGCTCTGATATCTGGTAGAGTATAAGCCAAAAAGGGACTCTGAGAAAAGAGCCAAAGAGGTAATCAAGAAATAGTTGAGTCAATAGTATCAATATAAACCAACAGATATTAAAAAGAGAGAGAAGCATGTTCAAGAAAGGGAGTGGCCAATGGTTTTGAATGGTGCTAAGAAGTCAAGGAAGATGCATGCTGAAATTAATTCTATCACTGGTGGCCAGCTCAGCTCTATCTCACATTAGTTTATTTTCATCAAGATACTTCTCAACAGTATGGTGTGATTCCAGTGTGATTCTAACTTGATGAATAATAAGGAAATAATAACTTCTACCATTATACATATACATATAATAGCTTCCCTGATGGCTCAGATGGTAAAGCGTTAGCCTGCAATGTGGGAGACCCGGGTTCGATCCCTGCATTAGGAAGATCCCCTGGAGAAGGAAATGGCAACCCACTCCAGTACTTTTGCCTGGAAAGTCCCATGAACGGAGGAGCCTGGTAGGCTACAGTTCGTGGGGTCGCAAAGAGTCAGACCCCACTGAGCGACTGCACTTTTCCTTTCCTTATAATAGCTTCTGCTGTAACATATCTTTCCTTAAAATACATGAAATACATAAATCCAGACACTCAAAATATAATTTAGAAAGGATTTTTCTGTGACTAACAATAGAATTCCTTACTGAAATGATTCATCTTATGATTCTTTTATATGGGGATTTTTCCTAATACATTTAAAATATGATTCAATTTTCAAATCTGTTGGATATGAAAATTTAAAGACACATTTGAAGTGCAACCTGCACTATGATTTTTTATATATTTTAGTGTTTGCTAGACTAGGAAGAATTTTCAAGAAGAAGGAAGCTTAAAATCTGTCAAATAAAAATGATTAGATTTTCCTACTGCTCAAAGATGATCTTTAAATTTTCAAATCTTGTTTTCAGTTTCAGTGAATAAATTGTTAGTATTTATGTTCTTGGGTTCTTAGGGAGAATCTTCACATTCTCAGGAATTTATTTGTCCTATGGATTATGAACTCCATTTTCATCTGCACATATGCAGTTCTTGAGGAATTTCCAAGCACCAGGTACATTATACATGGTGAAAAATGAGTCAAAGATCTTCCTTTCAAATAATCTGATTGTAATCATTAGCATAATATTAGCTTATGTTTTTCACTTCAGTGAAAGAAACTTGTACCACAGAGCATTTTTCGGGCTTGAATTTTTAAAACCTTAATAACAATTCTAGAAAAAGGAAGATGATTACTTTCTCATCTACATTTAAGTGTTGGCCTAAAGATAAAATTCAATTATTAACCAGTTAGCTCTAACCTGGAAAAAAAATAGGAAGAAATTGTTGCTGTGCTTGACATGAACTGCATTATCTGAGGAAGCCTATGGAAAGTAAATATACTATTAATACTTCTCTTCCCCCATATCCACTATAAAAGAAAAGGAAATAATAGATATATTGAAGTTTTCAACTACAGGACCAAAGCAGGCTCAGAATCCATCACATATTAATATTGAACTCTAGTCCAGTGGTTTTCTGGACAGAGAAATGCAATCTGCATGCTCCTGGGGTCTCCAAGACACAGGAAGTGTGCAAAGCCAAAAATACTTTCGTAATAAAACACCCCAATACAAAATGAAAAGTTTAAGTTTGAAAAGAAACCTAAGATGCTATTTTTGTTCTTCATTATGTTAATATTTACTAGTGGTGCAAAAGCAATGGTGGGTAAAACTTTTGGTCCCTTGCTGCTGCTGCTGCTGCTAAGTCGCTTCAGTCGTGTCCAGCTCTGTGCGACCCCATAGACCGCAGCCCACCAGGCTCCCCCATCCCTGGGATTCTCCAGGCAAGAACACTGGAGTGGGTTGCCATTTCCTTCTCCAATGCATGAAAGCGAAAAGTGAAAGTGAAGTTGCTCAGTCATGTGAGACTCTTCAGGATCCCGTGGACTGCAGCCTACCAGGCTCCTCCGTCCATGGGATTTTCCAGGCAAGAGTACTGGAGTGGGGTGCCATTGCCTTCTCCGTTAGGAAGAATCAAAACAGTGACACCATACTACACTGGGAGTTACATTCTTCACCATTATGCACTCAAAATAAAAATATCAATAAAATGCTAGGTTCACTTAAGAATGTCTTTTACAGGGAATTTCCAGTAGTTCAAACTCTGCACTTTCACTGCCAAGGGTCTGTGTTCAATCCCTGGTTGCGGAACTAAGATCCTGCAAGCTGTATGGCACAGTCAAAAGAGCAAACAAAAATGTTTGAAACCTGAAAAGAATGTCCTTTATAAGGCAATAAAATGATTACTTTATTAAATTTATACATCTTATTAATGTTCTGTATAATGAAATGAGAAGTATGCCTGAAACCCTTCTGCTATATTCTGAAATAGGATATTGTCCCTAGGAAAAGCAATTTGCACAATTGAATAAAAAATGGAACCAGTTTACATTTTTATAAAACATCATTTTTACATGAAAAAAAAGACTGACAGACAAATGATGGATTATCAGATTGGGTATTTGGTACACTTTTCAACTTGTTTTAATTAACAAATAAGCCTGTCACTTCAAGGGAAACAACATATGGTATTTTTTTTGCCCCTGATAAAATTTGAGAGAAAACTAAAAATTTAGAAACCTTGAGTCTACCATGGCGAACTTTATAACTTCTTAACATTTAAAGTCTTATCCAATGAGATTCATGATGATATTAACAGAAAAATTTGGGGGTAATGTATAATGAATGGGTTAAAATTCAGAGTATCTGAATAAGTCAGGGAACAAATATTTTTCCAATGACCAATGAATAATATTACAAAATATGCAAAATAATATTACTAATCAGATCAGATCAGTCGCTCAGTCATGTCCAACTCTTTGCGACCCCATGAATCGCAGCACACAAGGCCTCTCTGTCCATCACCAACTCCCAGAGTTCACCCAGACTCACATCCATCGACCAGTGATGCCATCCAGCCATCTCATCCTCTGTCGTCCCCTTCTCCTCCTGCCCCCAACCTCTCCCAGCATCAGAGTCTTTTCCAATGAGTCAACTCTTCACATGAGGTGGCCAAAGTAATGGAGTTTCAGCTTCAGCATCATTCCTTCCAAAGAAATCCCAGGGCTGATCTCCTTCAGAATGGACTGGTTGGATCTCCTTGCAGTCCAAGGGACTCTCAAGAGTCTTCTCCAACACCACAGTTCAAAAGCATCAATTCTTCGGCGCTCAGCCTTCTTCACAGTCCAACTCTCACATCCATCATGACCACAGGAAAAACCATAGCTTTGACTAGATGAACCTTTGTTGGCAAAGTAATGTCTCTGCTTTTGAATATGCTATCTAGGTTGGTCATAACTTTCCTTCCAAGGAGTAAGCGTCTTTTAATTTCATGGCTGCAGTCACCATCTACAGTGATTTTGGAGCCCAGAAAAATAAAGTCTGACACTGTTTCCACTGTTTCCCCATCTATTTCCCATGAAGTGGTGGGACCGGATGCCATGATCTTCGTTTTCTGAAGGTTGAGCTTTAAGCCAACTTTTTCACTCTCCACTTTCACTTTCATCAAGAGGCTTTTGAGTTCCTCTTCACTTTCTGCCATAAGGGTGGTGTCATCTGCATATCTGAGGTTATTGATATTTCTCCCAGCAATCTTCATTCCAGCTTGTGTTTCTTCCAGTCCAGCAATTTTCATGATGTACTTTGCATATAAGTTAAATAAACAGGGTGACAATATACAGCCTTGACGAACTCCTTTTCCTATTTGGAACCAGTCTGTTGTTCCATGTCCAGTTCTAACTGTTGCTTCCTGACCTGCATACAAATTTCCCAAGAGGCAGATCAGGTGGTCTGGTATTCCCATCTCTTTCAGAATTTTCCACAGTTTATTGTGATCCACACAGTCAAAGGCTTTGGCATAGTCAATAAAGCAGAAATCAATGTTTTTCTGGAACTCTCTTGCTTTTTCCATGATCCAGTGGATGTTGGCAATTTGATCCCTGGTTCCTCTGCCTTTTCGAAAACCAGCTTGAACATCAGGAAGTTCACGGTTCACATATTGCTGAAGCCTGGCTTGGAGAATTTTGAGCATTACTTTACTAGCGTGTGAGATGAGTGCAATTGTGCGGTAGTTTGAACATTCCTTGGCATTGCCTTTCCTTTGGATTGGAATGAAAACTGACCTTTTTGCAGTCCTGTGGCCACTGCTGAGTTTTCCAAATTTGCTGGCATATGGAGTGCAGCACTTTCACAGCATCATGTTTCAGGATTTGGAATAGCTCAACTGGAATTCCATCACCTCCACTAGCTTTGTTCGTAGTGATGCTTTCTAAGGCCCACTTGACTTCACATTCCAGGATGTCTGGCTCTAGGTCAGTGATCACACCATCGTGATTATCTGGGTCATGAAGATCTTTTTTGTACAGTTTTTCTGTGTATTCTTGCCATCTCTTCTTAATATCTTCTGCTTCTGTTAGGCCCATACCATTTCTGTCCTTTATCGAGCCCATCTTTGCATGAAATGTTCCCTTGGTATCTCTAATTTTCTTGAAGAGATCCCTAGTCTTTCCCATTCTGTTGTTTTCCTCTCTTTCTTTGCGTTGATCACTGAAGAAGGCTTTCTTATCTCTTCTTGCTATTCTTTGGAACTCTGCATTCAGATGTTTATATCTTTCCTTTTCCCCTTTGCTTTTCACTTCCCCTCTTTTCACAGCTATTTGTAAGGCCTCCCCAGACAGCCATTTTGCTTTTTTGCATTTCTTTTCCATGGGGACTGTCTTGATTCCTGTCTCCTGTACAATGTCACGAACCTCATTCCATAGTTCATCAGGCACTCTATCTATCAGATCTAGGCCCTTAAATCTATTTCTCACTTCCACTGTATAATCATAAGGGATTTGATTTAGGTCATACCTGAATGATCTAGTGGTTTTCCCTACTTTCTTCAATTTAAGTCTGAATTTGGCAATAAGGAGTTCATGGTCTGAGCCACAGTCAGCTCCTGGTTTTGTTTTTGCTAACTGCATAGAGCTTCTCCGTCTTTGGCTGCAAAGAATATAATCAATCTGATTTCGGTGTTGACCATCTGGTGATGTTCATGTATAGAGTCTTCTTTTGTGTTGCTGGAAGAAGGTATTTGTTATGACCAGTGCATTTTCTTGGCAAAACTCTATTAGTCTTTGCCCTGCTTCATTCCATATTACTAATATGCATTAGTGAAAAGAACCATTCAAAGTTTGAAATAGATCAGTAAACTTGTAACCCAATCAAGTATACCAAGTTATTTCATATGGTGTCACATTCCACATTGTTATTATCCTTCAAGAAACTATTACTTGTAAGGGTTTGGTATAGTATAAAAGATAATACAAGGACAAATAGGACAAGTAAATTGTCCAATATCAGAAATAAAATTCTGAAGATCTGAGATTAGAAACGTAGCTCCTAAATTCATACTTCCCTAGTAAAAGTTTCCAATAATATCATCCATGTCTTAGTGGTAGTTAGATCTTTGTTATTTATTAAGATCCTGAAGAGGGACATGGTCTCACTTGATCCCTAATCATCAGAATTGAAAATGTTGGAAAGAATTGGCCTATAAAATAATATCCAACCTTTTTGTGCTAAAACATTTTGAGGACTTCTGGATTTAATACTTGTGTTTTGAGCATCCATTGACAAAATGCTGTTAGAAATTATATTCAGCCTATAGGCAGTATGTAGTATACATTTTGATTCAAGGAAATCCCTTTCAAGGATCTAAATTCCACAAACTGGAACACAAGATTTTTATCTAAACCTTTGAAAGAGCTAATAACGGGGTTAGCCCTCATATTCAGACTAACACAGAAGGCAATAATTTGTCCCATCAGTGTGGAGAAACCTGAATTGTGTGTGTGTATGTATGTGGTGGTGGTGTTCAGTAGCTAATTCATGTCCAGCTCTTTGCGACCCCGTGGTCCACAGCATGCTGGGCTTCCCTGTCCTTCACTGCCTCCCGCAGTTTGCGCAAACTCAAGCCAATTGAGTCACTGATGCCATCCAACCATCTTATCCTCTGTTGCCCCCTTCTCCTCCTGCCTTCAATCTTTCCCAGCATAGGGTCTTTTCCAATGACTCAGCTCTTCACATCAGGTAGCCACAGTATTGGAGCTTCAGCTTCCGCATTAGTCCTTCCAATAAATATTTAGGGTTGATTTCCTTTAGGATTGACTGGTTTGATCTCCTTGCTATCATGTTGTATGTGTGTCCCGTTCTGTTGTATATGTGTGGACTTTATATTTTCTAACTTTTTGTTAGGGGCTTCCCTGGTGGCTCAGATGGTAAGAATCTGCCTGCAATGCAGGAGACCAGGGTTCCATCCCTGGGTCAGTAAGATCCCCTGTAGAAGGGAATGGCTACCCAGGCCAGTATTCTTGGAGAAGTCCATGGACAGAGGAGCCTGATGGACTACAGTCCATGGAGTTGCAAAGAATCAGAGGTGACTGAGCAACGATTCATTGTAAAAACTTTTTGTAACTTCTTGCTCTGTGCATCCATTCTTTTCCCAAGTTCTTGGATCATTTTTACAATCATTACTCTGAATTCTTTCTTGAGTAGGTTGTCTATCTCCACATCACACAGTTGTTCTTCTGGGGTTTTATCTTGTCCTTTGTGTGGAACATATTCTTCTGCCACCTCATTTTGTTTAAATTTCTATTTGTGTTTTTACGTATGTGGAAGGTTAGTTAGTTTTCTCAACCTTGGAGCAGTGGCCTTCTGTAGGGGACATCCTAAGTGTCCTAGAAGTACTCCCCATCTCATCACACAAGGGCCAGGGACCAGTTGGTCCCAGGGTAGGTTATGAATTGCATTCCCCAGGGTGCTGGATCATAGTTTTCATGCTTCTGGTGTCTGCCCCAGGGGTGAGGCTAGTCTAGAGGCTTGTGCAGACTTTTTGGTGGGAGGGGCTGGCAGGCCTCCTGGGTGGGTGGAACTGGGGTCTTGGCCCTCTTGCAGGCAGGGCTGCATCAGGGGGCATGTCTTGAAGTGGCTGTGGGCTTAGGAAGTCTTTTTCAGCCTGTCTGCTGATGGGTGGGGCTGTGTTCACACCCAATAGGTTTTTGGCCTAAAGCACTGGGCTTTCCTGGTAGCTTAGATGGTAAAGAATCTGCCTAAAATGCAGGACACCTGGGTTTGATCCCTGGATTGGGAAGATCCCCTAGAGAAGAGAATGGCTACCTATTCCAGTGTTCTTGCCTAAAGAATTCCATGGACAGAGGAGGCTGGCAGGCTACAGTCTATGGGGTTGCAAAGAGTTGGACCAGACTGAGTGACTAACACTTTCACTTCCATCCAAGCACTGGAGCCTACAGGTGTGGTGGGTGGGACCAGGTCTTGGTGCTAATTATCCAAACAAGATGTCTGCCTCCAGCCAGAGTTCAAGTAGATGAACAAACACTCCCCAGTATTTCTACCACTAGCTTTTATGACCCCAGAGACAGCCTTCCCAGGACACCCTCCAAAACAGTAGGTAGATCTGGCTCCATGAATATGAAGTCACTGCCTTTGCCCTGGCTTCAGGTGTGCAGGAAACCATGTCTGTGCACTCCAAGAGTGGAGTCTTTGTTTCACCTGATTCTGTGGAGCTCCTGCAATTAAGTCCCGCTGGCCTTCAAAGCCAAATGCTCTGGGGGCTCCTCCTACTGATGCAAGACCCCCAGGTTGGGGAGACTGATTTCTGGCTCAGAACTTGTACTTCTGCAGAAGAACTTCTGCGATATAATTATTTTCCAGTTTGTGGGTTTCCCACCCAGCAGGTATGAGATCCAATTATATCATGAGTGTGCCCCTTCTACCATCTCTCTTTTTTTAACTTTTTATTTTATTTTGGAGTATAGCTGATTAACAACCTTGTGATAGTTTCAGATGTAAAGTAAAGTGATTCAATTATACCTTCTACCGTTTCTTTGGACTTTCTGTCTTTGGATGTAGAATATCCTTTTTGGTAAGTTCCAGTCCTTTTTATCCAGATAATGCAATGGCAACCCATTCCAGTACTCTTGCCTGGAAAATCCCATGGATGGAGGAGCCTGGTGTGCTGCAGTCCATGGGGTCGCTAAGAGTCAGGCATGACTGAGCGACTTCACTTTCACTTTTCACTTTTATGCACTGGAGAAGGAAATGGCAACCCACTCCAGTATTCTTGCCTGGAGAATCCCAGGGACGGGGAGCCTGGTGGGCTACCATCTATGGGGTCGCACAGAGTCGGACACGACTGAAGCCACTTAGCAGCAGCAGCAGCAGCAGCAGCAGCAGCAGTCCTTTTTATCAATAGCTATTCAGCAGTTAGTTTTGGTTTTAGTGTTCTCTTGGGAGGAGATGAGCTGAAGTTCCTTCTACTCTGCTATCTAGTCTCCCATCTTTTTGCCAAAAGGCAAGATGAGTGCATAAAAGATGGATCCAAGCTATCTTTCTCTGCCATTAGCTTCTCCTCTTCCATAGCATAGACTTCGACCGTCCCCCAGGAGGCACAAGGTTTCGCATGCTCAGAGGCAGATCACTGGGCAGTCCTGCTCACTTGCCTGCCTCAACCAGGGCCTGGGGTCCAGTGCCCTCTCCCGCCCAGCACTGTGTGCCTGCTGCAGCTTCACACCACCCGGCTGGCTGTCTAGCTGCTGTCCCTCCTGTATGTGTATGTATTTGAGACAATTTCTCAGAGGTGTCTATGTGATATCTTTCCGAAGTTCTAGCTTCTTGGGATTTATGGGAGAAATGGGACTCAGTCTAATCTCCTTTGTAAAGACAGTATTACTCTGGCTTTACCTGTGTTCCAGGTACATATCATTTCAATTCACAATAAAAATGTACTGCATTATTCCATTGCCAAGCCAAACCTGAAATCAAAACACACAGAGGATGCAAAATAAAAATGCCTGTGTACAAATATAAGGAATTGTCTCTGTCTGATCACATCCTGCCCAACATTTAGACTCAGAGAATTTCAGATTCAGCAGAAGTCTTACAGATACTTCAGCTAATCCTCAGTTTTCAAAGATGAGGAAACTGTGGCCCAGAAAACCTGCGTCTTTTTCAATTTTTTACAATGAGTTAATGCTAGAGAAGGACTGAAAACCACAGGCATTTTTTCTATTTCATAACTTAATCATCTAATTGTTTTTTTCCTTGATTGTCAGTTCCCTATCTCTAAACCTAGATTTAGACTTTCTAACCACAACAAAAGGGACACAGCATGCTAAAGAATTAGTTAAGTCGAATTAAAGAACCCTATTTACTTAAAAAAAGAGAGAGAGCAAGATAGAAGGTTTGTTAAATGCTAAGAAGTTCATAATAGTCTAGTCATTTGACACAGGTTCTTAGGTTTCAATTACAGGAAAACATTATTGCCAAAGTCCACAAGTGCTATCCTAATTTTTCAGATTACTTCCTCAGAAAGTGTGCTTTTGATCTGTTCTTCCATAGAAGAATAAATGTGCAGACTTCAATGCTTAATAAAGTTGAAAGCTTCTCCCTGGGGTAACTGAAATTCTATCAAAGGGGCGATAGACCTGGTTGCAGCTGCAACAAAGAAGTGCCATATAAAGCCAAGTGGAAAGCAGTTAAACATCATTGGTGGTACAGGGCTATTGAACACGGTCATATTAATTGGAATCTATTGCACAGGACATTCCACTACATGCTGAGCAAATGACCCTGAAAGTTTTGAGTCTCTCCGGTGTATAAAAAAAAGTTCAGATGTAAAAATAATCATACAGATGGTGGCTTCTCTATCCTTGAATGGGAACAGATACCCTGAGATATAGGTGGCTGAAAAATTTCTTTTTTAAATAATGCCCTTTGAGTGAGTCCCCATATATGCATCTTCTTTTACAATCACTTGAAAACTTGCCTTCTAATAATTTCACACAGAGCTTTCACCGTAGCAGCATTCAAAAGAATAAAACTAATGAAACACAGCAACTTTTACATTTTAACTTTTGTGCTTTGGGAAAATTCCAACTAAAAGATACAAGGCAGTTCAAGTTGGAGTTTCTTTATTGCTCCCAAAGTGAATAACTTCTAATAAAATAGAAAAATTAGAGAATTTTAAAGCCAAGGTAGTATGGAACATGTTTCGGGTACACCAGGATGCAACCCTCTGCACTTATGATTTAAATTTCTATATCCTTAGCTGGTCATATTGTTCCTGATTGCAGGTTGTGTGTAAAGAGCAATCACCATATTTATCTTTTAGACAGAAGCATTTCTGAGCTTTATTACAGGCCCTTTATCTTAATCTTTAAACTAAGTATTAAAAGAAAACCCCACAAGATATAATACCATCAATGGGTAATCTTGAAATGTCAGAATTGTCATCAAGATATAGTTACCTGATAAGAATAATCCCTTTCTCAGTTTCCAAAATTTTGCACAATTTTATAAATAAATCACCTAGAATACAAATCAGTGAAAACATAAGCCCTAGTTAGATGATGACTAGAGGGTAAATGTCCTTTAAAAGTACCACACTTTAAGCCAACTTTCATTTACTCAAAACTGGAAGCCAAGACATTGCTCACAAAGGTCCATCTAATCAAAGCTATGGTTTTTCCAGTAGTCATGTATGGATGTGAGTTGGATGATAAAGAAAGATGAGTGACAAAGAACTGATGCTTTCGAACTGTGGTGTTGGAGAAGACTCTTGAGACTCCTTTGGACAGCAAGGAGATCCAACTAGTCCATCCTAAAGGAGATCAATCCTGAGTATTCATTGGAAGGACTGATGCTGAAGTTGAAACACCAGTATTTTGGCGACCTGATGCAAAGAACTGACACTTTTGAAAAGACCCTGATTCTAGGAAAGATTGAAGGCAGGAGGAGAAGGGAATGACAGAGCATGAGATGGTTGGATGGCATCACTGACTCAATAGACATGAGTTTAAGTAAGCTCCAGGAGTTGGTGATCAACAGGGAAGCCTGGTGTGCTGCAGTCCATGGGATCACAAAGAGTCAGACAAGACTGAGCAACTGAACTGAATGGAACTGAACTGATGGTTTTTCCAGTAGTCATGGATGGATATGAGAGTTGGGCTACAAAGAAAGTTGAGTGCCAAAGAATTGATGCTTTTGAACTGTGGTATTGGAGAAGACTCTTGACAGTCCCTTGGACTGAAAGGAGATCCAACCAGTCAATCCTAAAGGAAATCAGTCCTGGGTGTTCATTGGAAGGACTGATGCTGAAGCTGAAACTCCAATATTTTGGCTACCTGATGCAAAGAACTGACTCTTTTGAAAAGACCCTGATGCTGGGAAAGATTGAAGGCAGGAGGAGACGGGGGCAACAGAGGATGAGACGGTTGGATGGCATCACCAATTCAATGGACATGAATTTGAGTAAACTCCAGGAGTTGCTGATGGACAGGAAAGCATGGTGTGTTGCAGTCCATGGGGTCGCAAAGAGTGGGACACAACTGAGCAACTGAACTAAACTGGAAGCCCCAAATTCTTATGTACATCAACCCTTTCATCAAGCTATATGATACATACTAAAAAGATGCTGAGTTTATATTACATCCATGTCCTCTTCTCCCTCAGGGATCAACACATAATTTTGACTGGATTTTTGTTAACATATTTATATAAAACATATCATTCATGAGAAGTCCAAACACAGAAATCAACTCATTTGCAACCATCTTTTCTTTAATTAAAGCAGTTTAAACAGCTATGCCTTTTTTTCTTCCATAATGATAACAAGTATCTTCTTTATATTTACCTTTCTACCAACAAGTGAAATTTTGATGATTTCTACCTTTCATAAGATGATTACTTCAGAGTCAACTGGAGCTCCCAACAGGTAGGAATTATTATTGCCAAGGAGAACAGGGAGATATTTACAACCAGAGTTCATTAGAGAATAGTATCTATGGAAAACCTACCTCTTTGCCAAAGGTCAAATATCAATGAATAGAGTATTTAGGTAGCAGCAACATGACCTCTGAGTCACACTCCATTGGCTAGACTAGAACTCATAAAAGATAAATGACATATGAAAGAGTATGATATTCCACTCCAGGACTTGCTTCCTCCAGGTAATGTCTTGCATTAACTGAGAGCCAAACAAGATTTAATGGAGATTACAAGACAGGCATATTAGGCCCTGCCAAATTTTCTCCTTAGATTGAGTAACTCTAGTCATCACTGCTTTCACTAATGATTACAGTAATAGTCCAACATGACTATCACTAAAAAAAGTTAGGATATTAAATGAATCATTCTCCTACCAAGTCTTTATATTGTTCATAAAGCTTTCTCCCACAGCCCTTTACTAAAATTGCTGTGGCCATAATATTCTGTGAGGGATGTGAACAAGCACTATACTATAAGTGGTCTCACTATAAAATACAATGGAAGATGGTAATCTGCAGTGAGAATATGCTTTTCCTAGATTACCTACTTTCATAAATGTGTATCACCTAATATTAATATTACTCAAACTATTTATCTGTATGCATATTGGGTAACGAAAGTAGCGAATTTTTTCCCCCAGAGTACAAATGTTTTCAAGCAATCATGCTATTGTTGTGTTATTTTTCTTAGTGACTGGTAAACTGTGATCATTTTACCTGCCTAAAAGACCTATCAGAGACATTTGATGAAAGCTTGATGGCCCACTTAACTAAACATTAGTCGTTGTCAAAATAGCACTAGGTTTGGAATCAAACAAATCTAATTTGAATTCAAACTACAATACCTATAAATTCTGTGTAAATTCTGGACATTTAGATCAGATTATATAAATTCTTTAATCCTCAGTTTTTTCATTTCTAAAATGAAATGATAATACTTTCAACACAGGGTTGTTATGAGGATTAAATGTGATAATAAATTTAAAATCCTCAGCACATGTCAGACACGTAGTAATTACAGGGATAAATGGTAGCTATCAGGGCCACCAACAGACTTTACAGGTCCTTTGAATTAGAAAAAGCCCTGTGGGGACTCCATTTGGAAAGCAGAGCATGAAATGGATTTTAACCTCCTCTGGCCCCCCAGCCAGGTGCTTCTGTACAGTGTACAAACTGCACAACTGTACTTAGAAGCCTTAAGAGGTACTATCAACTACAGCACATAAATTTCTATCATTCAAATAATTCCTTGTGAATAAGCTTTTTCCTCTCTCTAGGAAACCCCTACTATTTTGATATGCAAGGAAAATAAGAAGATGATGAGAGATAATTTCACACACTACTGGTGGAAGTGTAAATGATATAATGTTTCTGGAGGTAAAAATGGTAATATTCACTAAAAGTCTTAAACAGGTTTGTATCTTTGGGTTTAGTAATTCCATTTCGAGACCTTACTCTAAAAATAATCAGAGATACAGAAAAATATTTGCATAGCATTATATATAATAGTAAACATTGGAAACTATCTAAACATCTGATTATAGTGAAATGAAATACTATGCATCACTTAAATTGCTTCTCAGAGAAGTTTTACTAGTAGAGCAAAAGCTCACTAAAATGCTGGGTGGAACAAGCAGAATGCAGAATTGCATATTTACATGATTCCATTAAAATATATTGAAAAAACCCTGGAATAAACTGACAACAGGTGATTTTTTTTTTTTTTCCCGGCATTGCAGGGCATGCAGGATCTTAATTCCCCAACCAGGGGTCAAACCCATACCTTTGCAGTGGAAGTTGAGTCTTAAACATGGGACTGTCAGGAAAGTCCCTTCAAGTTCTTCTTAACACATTCTCCTTAGACTGAGCATTTTTATTATTATAAGCAAAAAAGGAGTTTTTTTTTTTAATTTTTGAAAAATTGCTTAGAATAAGAGATTCATTACTTCATGAGCACTGGTCCTTTAATGAGTTAACTAATATGCAACACAAAGAAAGAATGAGTAGGTAATTTAATGTGGTGGGAAGGAAGATAACAGGAATTCCTAGAACTGAGATTACTTTGAGGAAGATGAATTACACAGGAGAGGATAGCTGAAGCTTTAACTTGGTAGCAACTAAACAGTATAAGGGATGTCTGCTTCTGGACAGATATACCAAGGTATATCTGGTTCTGGAATAAATAAAACCAGATATACCCTCCCTTCTGAAATAACCAAAACTCTGACAAAATATATTAAATGATAGTTTTAAAGATGTTGAGCATTAGGCGAGAAAGAATAGTGAACTCTGAGTCAGAAAACAATAAAATGAGTTTTACATTTACCCAGCTTACTGCCTTGAGAAAGTTTCCAGGTTGTGACGTAGGGAGAAATACTCAAGTAGTCTGTCTTCCTGACTTGAAGAATTAAAGTGGGGCTTTTGAATGACCAAAAGAACTACAGTTTACAAAGCAGAGTCCCAGAGAGGAGAAATCTGCATTGAGAGAATTTCAGAGGTCTATACAGGTTCCACCTGGAGCTGAGTACTGATCAGTACATACATTAAGAAAACTACTAGAGACTGAGGGAAAAAACATTCGATAATCCTCAGACCTTATATAAGACTGGCGAGAAAATACAATAGAAACTGATCTAGAAATGACATAGATGATATAATTAGTAGATAAGGACATTAAAGTCTGTATTATACCCAATACTATAACATATTTCAAATCCTGAAAGATGATGCTGTGAAAGTGCTGCACTCAATATGCCAGCAAATTTGGAAAACTCAGCAGTGGCCACAGGACTGGAAAAGGTCAGTTTTCATTCCAATCCCAAAGAAAGGCAATGTCAGAGACTGCTCAAACTACCACACAATTGCGCTCCAGTGCTTTTGCCTGGAAAATCCCATGGTTGGGGGAGCCTGGTGGGCTGCAGTCCATGGGGTCGCTAGAGTCAGGCGCAACTGAGCGACTTCACTTTCACTTTTTACTTTCATGTATTGGAGAAGGAAATGGCAACCCACTCCAGTGTTCTTGCCTGGAGAATCCCAGGGGCGGGAAGCCTGGTGGGCTGCTGTCTATGGGGTCGCACAGGATCGGACATGACTAAAGCGATGCAGCAGCAGCAGCACGCGCTAGTAAAGTAATGCTCAAAATCTCCAAGCCAGGCTTCAGCAACACGTGAACCGTGAAATTCCAGATGTTCAAGCTGGTTTTAGAAAAGGCAGAGGAACCAGAGATCAAATTGCCAACATTCGCTGGATCATGGAAAAAAGAAGGGAGTTTCAGAAAAACATCTATTTCTGCTTTATTGACTATGCCAAAGCCTTTGACTGTGTGGATCACAATAAACTGGAAAATTCTGAAAGAGATGGGAATACCAGACCATCTGATATGCCTCTTGAGAAACCTATATGCAGGTCAGGAAGCAACAGTTAGAACTGGACGTGGAACAACAGACTGGTTCCAAATAGGAAAAGGAGTACGTCAAGCCTGTATATTGTCACCCTGCTTATTTAACTTCTATGCAGAGTACATCATGAGGAACGCTGGGCTGGAAGAAGCACAAGCTGGAATCAAGATTGCCAGGAGAAATATCAATAACCTCAGATATGCAGATGACACCACCCTTATGGTAGAAAGTGAAGAGGAACTAAAAAGCCTCTTGATGAAAGTGAAAGTGGAGAGTGAAAAAGTTGGCTTAAAGCTCAACATTCAGAAAACGAAGATCATGGCATCTGGTCCCATCACTTCATGGCAAATAGATGGGGAAACAGTGGAAACAGTGTCAGACTTTATTTTGGGGGGCTCCAAAATCACCGAAGATGGTGATTGCAGCCATGAAATTAAAAGACGCTTACTCCTTGGAAGAAAACTTATGACCAACCTGGATAGCATATTCAAAAGCAGAGACATTACTTTGTCAACAAAGGTCCGTCTAGTCAAGGCTGTGGTTTTTCCAGTGGTCATGTATGGATGTGAGAGTTAGACTGTGAAGAAAGCTGAGCACCGAAGAATTGATGCTTTTGAACCATGGTTTTGGAGAAGACTCTTGAGAGTCCCTTGGACTGCAAGGAGATCCAACCAGTCCATTCTAAAGGAGATCAGCCCTGGGTGTTCTCTGGAAGGAATTATGCTAAAGCTGAAACTCCAGTACTTTGGCCACCTCATGCGCAGAGTTGACTCATTGGAAAAGACTCTGATGCTGGGAGGGATTGGGGGCAGGAGGAGAAGGGGGCGACAGAGGATGAGATGGCTGAATGGCGTCACCGACTCCATGGACGTGAGTCTGAGTGAATTCCGGGAGATGGTGATGGACAGGGAGGCCTGGCGTGCTGTGATTCATGGGGTCGCAAAGAGTCGGACAAGACTGAGCGACTGAACTGAACTGAACTGATAACTATATTCCACAATTTCATTAAGTTAGAGGAAAGACTGAACATATAAAGATATGAAAGATTTTTTAAGACACAAATTGAATATCTAAAGATGAAAAAGGACAACATCTGAAATAAAAAATACACTTGATGGAATTAACTAGAGGAATACATTGCAGAAGAAAAAGTTAGTTAATGAAATAATGTGGAAATAGAAACTAGCCAAATGAAAAATACAAAGGATAAGGGGGAGGATGTAAAAAAAAGTAACAGAACATCCAGTCTGCAGAAGAGTTTCAAGCAGCCTAACCTAAGTGTAACTGAAGTCCCCAAAGGAAAAGATAGATGGGAGGTCAGAAAAAACTTTTGAAGAAATAATGGCTAAAAATTTCCCAAATTTGATAAATATTGCAAAACCATGAATCTAAGATTCCCAGTAAACTATGAGAACAAGAGACACAATGAAAACTATAGCAAGACATATTATAAACAAATTTCTTAAAATCATTGATAAAGAGAAAACCTTAAAAACAACCAGAGGAAAAAGACACATTATGTACACAGAAACAAAGACTACAGATTTCTCACTGGAAACAGTGGAAGCTGGAAGATAGGAGCACTTTTAAAATACTGAAAAAACTAAACTGTTTACCTAGATTTCTAAACTCAGCAAAAATGTCTGACAAAAATGCTGCTGCTGCTAAGTCACAAAAATGAAGGTAAGATAAAAACTATTTCAGATATACAAAGGCTGAAAGAATTCATTACAAGCTAGCAAGACTGCACTATTAAAAAAAATGTTAAAGTCCTTCAATCAGAAGGAAAATGATAGCACACTGAAATCTAGAACTACACAAAGGAATGAAAAATACCAGAAATGGTAACTATATAGATAATTAGAAAGATATCTTCTTTTATTATTTAAATCCCTTTGAAAGATAATTGATTGTTTAAAGCAAAATAATAATGTCTTGGGTTTCACAAAATATGTATAAGTAAAATATATGACAATAATAGTACAAACACTTGAAACACATGGAAGTATATTATTACAAAGTTGTTATACTATGAGAGGTAATTTAATATCACTTAAGACAGATTATGATGTCTTAAATATGTATGCTGTAAACATGCAAACTCTAAAACAATCACTATATTACAGCTAATAAACCAACAAAGAAATAAAATAAATATTAAATAAATAAAATAAAAATGAAAAAAAAAAATGTTCAGTTACTCTAAAATAAGGCAGAAAAACAGAAAAAATAAACAATGAACAGTTGGCACAAATAGAAAACAAATAGTAAGATGACAGATTTAAACACAAACTTTTCAATACTCACACTTAATGTAGATAATTTAAACATCCCAACTAAAAGACAGAGATGGTCACACTGGATAAAATAAGAAGACTCAACAATATTCTAAACTCACTTAAAAGCAAAATTACAAATAGGTTTCATATTAAAGAAAAGGAAAAATATGCCATGCTAACACTAATGAAAAAGCTGTAGAGACTATATTAATATCAGACAAAGTAAATTTCAGAGTAAATAAAGTTTCCAAGGATAAAGAGGGTCATTTTGTAACCATAAAGGGATCAATTCATTAAGAAGACAGAATAATTCTAAATATGTGTATACATAGTGCCAGCACATTAAAATACATGAAGCTAAAATGGTGAACTTCAAGGTGAAAAAAGCTTGCCATTAGATTTCAGAGATTTCAATTACCCTCTCTCAATAACTGACAAGTAGACAAGAAATCAGCAAACATATAGAGAACTTGAACAACACTATTAACCAGTTTGGCCTAATTGACATTTATTGAACAAACACAACAGCAGAATGCACATTTTCTTTAGTGAATCTGAAATATTAACAAAGCTAGACTGTGTATCCTGGGTCATAAAACAAAATTAAAAATTTTGAATGAATTAAAATCATTTAAAGTATGTTCTCTGAATATAAATTTGGAAACTAAAAAACATGCTTCTAAATAACCAATGGGTCAAAGAAATCAATAGGGAAATTATAAAGTCTTTGCAACTGACATAATATGAGTAGAGTATTGCAAAATTTATGAAATACACCTTAAGCAGTTTTTAGAGGGGAATTTTTAGCATTAAACACCTACCCTAGATAAGAGCTCTCAAATAAATGATCTTAGCTTCAACCATTAGGAACTGGGAAAACAAGATCAAATCATAGTAATCAGAACAAAGGAAATAATAAGACCACAGCAGAAATTAATAATATAGGAAACAAAAAAAACATTAGAGAATAATCAATAAAAACAAAAGCTGGCTATGTGTGAATGTCTATAAAATTGACAAACATATAGTGAGACTGATCAGGAAAAATGAGAAAGACACAAATGAAAGATCAAGAATGAGAGGTGAATAAACTTCAGATACTAGTAAAAGCAGATACTAAAAGAATAATAAGGGAATATTATGAACAACTTTATTCCATGAAATTCAACAATTTAGATGAAATATTAAAACTCCTTGAAAGATACAAACTACCAATTTCCTTTGGAAATTTCAATTCTACTCAGGCAAAGTAGGTTAGTATAGAATTGAAAGAGAACAGAAGTAATTATGGAAAATTATAAGGCATAGTTACAATGATAGTTTTTAACATACAGAAATTTTTAGTTCCTTTATGATCAGTTCTCTAGCAAAAAGCATCAGTAGAATTTGAGAACATAATTTTAAATGTGTCAAAGACGTGATAGAAAGCATGTCTTTTTTTTTTTAAGACCTAAAGGGAGTCACTGTTTTACATACTGTTAATATAAGATCTTATGTAAAAAGTAATGTTAATGCAGTGATTAAGGTAAGATTAATAATTCTTATATGCTCCAGAATTATCTTTTTATGAACTTGGAAAAATATCTATAATATTCATAAATGATATGAAATGAGTATAAGGGGCTTCCACAAATTAACAAGAAAAATGAAGCTATATAAAAATAATCAAAGGATATTGATATTATGATAATTCACAAGAAACATTATAGACATCCATAAACTTCAAATTATTAAAGCATCCTCAACTTTACTAGTTATCAGAAACACGCAAAGTAAAATAAGGAAATAGCATTTTTCATCCATTAAATTGACAATAAATAAAGGACCATAATAATAATCATTGTTCTTAATGAAGAAACAGGAAGTTTCAAATTTTCTTTTAAGGATATAAATTGTTAGAGCTTGAGAAGAGCAGTTGAACATTATCTAGCAAAGTTTAAAATGCATATACAAAAAAATAAAAAATAAAAAATAAAATGCATATACAATGAAGCAAGGATGTACTTCAATTATGCAGAAACAGCATTTGAGTTTTGCCAACCTCTGTGGCAAAATTGCTCAACAAACTAGAAACAGATGAGAACTTCCTCAACCAGATAAAGTACAACTAGAGATGTGGATTTGATCCCTGGGCCAGAAGATCCCCTGGAGAAGGAAATGGCAACCCACTCCAGTATTCTTGCCTGGAGAATCCCATGGATAGAGAAGCCTGGTGGGATATAGTCCATGGGGTCGCAGAGGGTCAGACAAGACTGAGTGATTGAGCACACACACAATATCAACTAGATGGTGAAAGACTGAAGACTGGATTCTTTTCCCTAAGATCAGGAATAAGCAATGTATCTGCTCTTTCATTTCTATTCAACCTCATACATAATGTAGGATGTAGCCATGACAATTGGGAATAAAGGGAAAGGGAATAAAGGACATCCGGATAAGAAAGGACGGGCAAAACTCTGCATTTGAAGTTGATATACTCTTATATGTAAAAAATTTTAACAAATACACCAAAAAACTACAAGAATCATTAAACAAACTCTACAAGTTTGCAAGATTCAAGATCAATATACAAAATTCAATTATATGCACCAGCAATGAAAACCCAAAGCAAAATTAATTTTAAAATTTCCTTATAGTAACATCAAAAATAATAAAATACTGAGGAGAATTCCCTGGTGTCCAGTGGTCAGGACTCGGCACTTCACTACCGAGGGTGAGGTTTCAATCCTTGGTCAGGGAACTAAGATCCTGCAAGCCATATGGCGTGGCCAGAATAAAAGAAAAAAGAAGTCTGCATTCTCTGGTTTGGTGGATACTTAAAACTGAGTCTTTTGTTTGCTTGTTTTTTAAAATTTGGCCACACTTTACAGCACGATGCAGCTTGCAGGATCTCAGGTCCCCAGCCAGGGATAGAATCTAGGCCACAGCAGTGACAGCACAGAATCCTAACCCTTGGATCACCAGGGAACTCCCTATTCATAAAGATGGCTTTCTGAGTCCTTTAGTCACTAACCTGTTAGACCCCTCCAACTGCAGCAACCATGACATGCACCTTTCTTTCTGTATTTACAGCTACTGATCTACCCTTAATTGTGACTAGAAACAACAGTCTGCTTGTCAGATTCTCTTCAGGAGACCAATTACCTTCCCAGGCAACCTTCTCTGACAGATGTCGTCCTCTGTGAAATTATGAATTTTCCTTATTATTTAAGTTAATTGAGTTTTCATTTATGTTATCTGGAACCAAAGGCACTTTTACTGATAATATTGATATGTTAACTTTTTTCTCTTCGTGGTATGGTTCATTTATGGACAGGGAGTGGCTGATTCTATGTTTGATTTCTCTTCAGGAAATTTCAGTGGTCCTGTTTTGGAAACCCTAAGCTTATTGCCTTCAAGTCCTCAGAGAATATTGAGAAAACTAATAAGTTGATCGTGATTATGAATAAAAATTATAGTAATGAATTATTTTTAAAAGTCTTGAGAACCTTATCTAAAAATAAACTAAGGGCAGAGTTCCCAGATTTTTATTCTAAAACCTTCTTGAGTTTTTTCTGAGATTGACAGATTTTATTTTCACTGTATTTTGAAAATTAGATGTAATGCCCATGTGTTTTAAGCAGTAACTGTAATATATTTCCCTTAAAAACTGACAAGAAACGAAAAGAACTAGAACAAAGAGCACTAATTTTGTACCCAGCTGCACGCTAAACACACAATGAGCCAATTTGAACCCAAATATAACTGCTATTTTCAGACGTCTGTTTAATTTCATAAGTAACACATGAATGTATTCTATTATGAAAGATTCAAACAATCTCCAAGTTCCTTTCCTTTTTACAACTATTTGCATACATACACACATATAACTTTAAATATTTTATATAAATGTAGTCATCATGAATATACTATTCTGCGGTTTGCATTTTTACTTAATAATTTATTTTGAAAAAAATTTCCAAGTCAGTATACAGGGCTTGGGCTTCCCAGGTGGCTCAGTCGTAAAGCATCCGTCTGCAGTGAAGGAGACGCAGGTTCGAACCCTGGATTAGGAAGATTCCCTGGAGAAGGAAATGGTAACCCACTACAGTATTCTTGCAGAAAATCCCATAGACAGAGTAGCCTGGCAGGCTGCAGCCCATGGAATCGCAAAAGAGTTGGACACAACTTGACTAAACAATACAGAGCTCATGTTAACAACAACATAATATTCAATAATGGAGTACATGTAATTTCCATATCTAGTAACTGATATGGATAAAGCAATGGCATCCCACTCCAGTACTCTTGCCTAGAAAATCCCATGGATGGAGGAGCCTGGTAGGCTGCAGTCCACGGGGTCACTAAGAGTCAGACATGACTGAGCGACTTCACTTTTACTTTTCACTTTCATTCATTGGAGAAGGAAATGGCAACCCACTCCAGTGTTCTTGCCCGAAGAATCCCAAGGACGGGGAGCCGTCTATGGGGTCTGTGGAGTTGCTGTCTATGGATCTCACAGAGTTGGACACGACTGAAGCGACTTAGCAGCAGCAGCAGCAGTAACTGATATTTAGATTCCTTCCAATTTTCAATTGTTACTATATTTCAGTGAACCATAAACATTTCTTTATTCATATTTTTCTGTAGCATATTTAAAAATGGAGACAGTATATACCAGGAACAATAAAATATCCTTTAACTCACTCCCATATGCCTGCATAAAGTTCTTGCTTCAACTGCATGTAAAGAATTATCTAAAACAGGGTGTAATGATATATCATTTGAACAAATAGGTTACTGCCTGTATGGACATTACCTAAAATAGTACACTTAATAAATGCCTCATGTCTCAAAATGGAACTGCAACAGACAAGTTCATGAGCTGACTAACCTAATTGAGAATGCAAGCTGACTTTAGGCATGGCCTAATAGACCAAATTTCTTTTTTCCTTCTTTTCTTGCCTCCCTCCCTCTCCTTCTCATACTTGTCAATATCACTAGCCATTTATTAAATATGTTAGAATACATCTCCCATGTCTTGGTATTTCCATTACCCACTGAGGTATATTTGTGTAATAATTATTACATACAGACAACTATTAATACTAAGAGGTGTTTCTAATTTTCACCATCAGAAGACTAAAAGATCAGTTTTTAAAAAGCGGTTCTCTTTTAAGCAGCTACAGAATTATACTTGTCAAGCTATTTGTTTTTCATTATAAGGAAAGAATTGCATTATATTTTTATTGCCTGAAAGAAACCTGTGCCATGCTTTTCATGTTATCATGTAGTCTATAAATAGATTTTTCTCATTCAGCAGAAAGGAAGCAGAAATTTGATAAGTTTTACATAAGGTATCAAATATTCCTGAGGTTCATGGGTCAACAAACCAACACCAAGTGTCCCTCACATATTGCTGTCTGCATTAGCAGTAATTCTTAGTTTAGCAACCTAAGAAGAATATTGTAACAGAATCAAGGTCTGAAGGCATCAGAGGGTATTTTTAGACTTCTGTGGGGTCATGATCTGCTCTTTTTAGGTGTGGATTTCAGGTATTAAAATTCAATAACTAGTTTTCCCAACTTCGTAAAGCCCCTAAGACAAAATGCATGATGAAAAATTCCCTGGGGTCCTAACAGTTACAAAAGACACATTTTAATTTTAATTCCAATATTCTTTTCAGCAGTTCTTCAGCTTGTTTACTGCTGTGTCCTAGGTCTTTCCAGGCAGCTGGTTGTAAAAACCTTCTGTGATTTGGTAGTGCAAGAGCCCCACACGAAGTTATTCCAGTTAGCACAAAGGCCAGGTTAGATGTCAGTCAAGTGCAGTTAGGAGTTCCCAGGTGGCACTAGTGGTAAAGAACCCGCCTGCCAACACAGGAGGTGAGACTCAGGTTCCATCCTTAGGTGGAGA
Source organism: Bos indicus (assembly GCF_029378745.1). Taxonomy (NCBI): domain Eukaryota; kingdom Metazoa; phylum Chordata; class Mammalia; order Artiodactyla; family Bovidae; genus Bos; species Bos indicus. The sequence continues at coordinate 86,771,546 of NC_091760.1, read as the reverse complement.
AGATTCCCTGGAGCAGGGCATGGCAACCCATTCCAGTATTCTCACTTGGAGAATCCCATGGACAGAAGAGCTTGGTAGGCTGCAATCCATAGGGTCACAAAGAGTCCAATACTACCGAAGTGACTTGGAACACACAAGTGCAGATTTAGATAACATTCCTTGTATAAGTAAAGAACTTTGCTAAACAAAACATCCAGTCATGTTGAATTTAACTTAACCGTACTAAAGGACGAAAACATTTGGAGACTTTGTAAACAGATTTCTTAGAAGGCTATAAATCTGGATTAAGTCTCTCTTGTTGAGTCTTTTTAGAAATCTTAATTATACTCTCTTAGCACTTTTGTACTAATATCCAGAGCAATCTCTTCAAACTCTGACCAAAGATTTTTTGAAATGTAATGAATTAGATTAAGGTTTGCATTTGTATCTGCAAAGGTGCTTTAAATTAGGAAGAATTTTCAATCCAGAAAAGAATTCATTTTAATTCTGATTCCACTCTAAATAATCTTAGGTAGTTGTCACAAGCATTTCATATCATTTCTAAATCATAGATGCTTTCTCAAATTTTGATTGTATGATGACAGCGTTATCGAGATTTTTGTTATCAGTGTTATCAAATTTTTGAAGTATGAGTTTAACATGGCTTTATTAATGACAAAGGAAAAAAATAAGTGAGTGCTATTATTGGCTCTTAATTTTGCAGCATATGCAATTTATTGATTCCTGCTCATTCTTGGCATGAGATTGGGACTGTGAGAGATGGAGGTTCCATTCATTATTCATTTTCTTTGACCACAGTTTGCCAAATTTCACCATGAACCTCTTGGCTGCTTCCATTTTGTAGACAAAAGTAAAAGGCAGAGAGATGTTGAATAACTTTCCTAAGCTCGCATAACATTTTAGTAACAAATCAGAATTAGCTTTCTGGAAATTTCTGGGATGTGACTTAATCCACCAAATGATCTTAAAATAACAATGCAGTGACTGAAAATAGAAATACACTGTAGCTGATGCCGTACAGCAATAGTGCAGAGTCTTGTTCTTTTTATCATTTTTCCTAAGAGGAAAAGAAAGAGCAAAGTATATAAACAGAATCAGAAATATAAATAGCTAATTAACATATAAAAATAGACACCATCACTAAGCTCTGAAAAAAGTAGATAAACATGGAAAAAGTCTACCAGAACACACACCACTTAATAGTAGTTACCTTTGGGAATCAGGATTATGGAAGGAAAGACTTATTTTTTAATTTAAACATTTTTGTATTGTTTGTATGTGTTCTATCCAAAACATATGATAGTCAACAAACATTTATTGAAGTTCTACTGCAAGGTATTTGCAATATACTAGTAAACAAAATAAAAATTCCTGTTGCCATGAAACTTATATTCAGCTTCTGTTACATTATAGTTCAAAAAACAGCTGAGGAATCTTTAAGTTTCATTCAAAGAAAAAACTATAGGGAACTGCTTTCTCAAGCAACGTTAAGTTACATTAAGGTGGATTTGCTTATTTGTTTTTAATGACTGTGAAAACAAAAGACTTATGTGAAGGTGGAAAAAGGGACAAAACAAAAAATAAAAACAGACCTTGGGGACAGATGATATTACAGTATGTAAACTATATTTATCTCCAATACCAGCCATGTCTTATGATTTCAAAAAGTATCTAAAGCATGAATCACAAAACAAAGTAAACCAAGAATAAGGGTTAGTGTTTATATTTGTATTCAGATATGGTTTTTGTAGTACTTTTGAGAGACTTTTTATTTTTTATAACTTGAGTATACAGATGACAGAAAGAGGAGGAAGCCTTTAAAGGAAATTAGAGTGTAACAAAAAACAGTCTGCATCAGGGCTTTGAATCTTACACCTAATGGTCAGCTAGTGTTGAAAGGTATTATAAATATTCCGGAGCAGGGGAATTTACTGCACTGCAGCTAAATAAACCAGGGGGTCACATGACTGCTTGAGAATCTCCCTTTAATTAAAAACTGATTCGCTTCTTTCAAGGGTGACTCATATTTCTGACTTAATATCATCCATTATCAAAAAGATAACTTATATTGTTCCATATTTAAAAGGTACTAATCTTTATAAATGTTTCAAATATCTTCCAGACATATATGTGAACAATACACTATTCATCATGTGGTTTAATTCAGGTTTAATTTTTAAATGTTCTTAAGTTTATACTTGAAGATTTTCTTTGCTACATGATACAGTATTTTAAAATTTGATCTTGGATGTTACAACAAAGTTTTCAAAATGCTATATATACATCATACTGAAAAAAACACTAGTTTCCAAGTACTCACCTGAAGCAATCATAGCTATATCCCTACTGAATACAGTAAATTATGTTATAAAGAGCTACTGTACTTATGAAGGTAAATTCTATATCATATAGTCATTCAACTTTAATTCTGTTAATTTTAGATTCTGAAATATATACATGTATATATTACATTCATATACACTATATTGCATATACTATATATCACATATGTTCTTTATATATTGTATTACATACTTTTTCTTCATTTATTTAACTAGTGAATAAGGAAACAAACAAAATAACACCAGTGGAGAATGATTTCTTATTAATTTCTTAATGTATTTAATATTGTTATTTTCAAATGTTTTCCTGTGAATGAGATGAATTATATATTATTAAATGAATCAAAATATTCTTAATTCTTTTTCACATGATTCTTCTAAAAATTTCTTGGTGAAATCAAATAATCATCCAAGAAATGGTAGATATTTTTTTAAATCTCTATGATCTTTTATTGTTAAGTTACATTTTTGCTTTCACCTCCTCAATACAGAAGTTCAGTTTTATGAAATATGAACTAAATTGATATTGAATATCATGAACTCCTGCTTAGAATTCTAAATTTATGAAGCACAAATTAATTGGACAGTTTGGAAAGATTATTTATGCTGAGGTGTTAGGAATCAGGAAGAGTAGGTGTTAATTCTATTTCAGTACTAAATTAATTCCATGTCAGTGAAAATATACCCAAAGTAGTTGCCTGTTGTTTAGTAGCCTTCAATAAAGGCTAAGGGAAAGTAAACAAGAAATAAGTGAGAATTCAGTTCAGTTCAGTTCAGTCGCTCAGTTGTGTCCGAATCTGCGACCCCTTGAGTCGCAGCACGCCAGGCCTCCCTGTCCATCACCATCTCCCGGAGTTCACTCAGACTCACGTCCATCGAGTCAGTGATGCCATCCAGCCATCTCACCCTCTGTCATCCCCTTCTCCTCTTGCCAGCATCAGAGTCTTTTCCAATGAGTCAACTCTTCGCATGAGGTGGCCAAAGTACTGGAGTTTCAGCTTTAGCATCATTCCTTCCAAAGAAATCCCAGGGCTGATCTCCTTCAGAATGGACTGGTTGGATCTCCTTGCAGTCCAAGGGACTCTGAAGAGTCTTCTCCAACATCACAGTTCAAAAGCATCAATTCTTCAGCGCTCAGCTTTCTTCACAGTCCAACTCTCACATCCATACACGACCACAGGAAAAACCATAGCCTTGACTAGATGAACCTTTGTTGGCAAAGTAATGTCTCTGCTTTTCAACATGCTATCTACGTTGGTCATAACTTTCCTTCCAAGGGGTAAGCGTCTTTTAATTTCATGGCTGCAGTCACCATCTGCAGTGATTTTGGAGCCCAAAAAAATAAAATGACACTGTTTTCACTGTTTCCCCATGTATTTCCCATGAAGTGGTGGGACCGGATGCCATGATCTTCGTTTTCTGAATGTTGAGCTTTAAGTCAACTTTTTCACTCTCCTCTTTCACTTTCATCAAGAGGCTTTTGAGTTCCTCTTCACTTTCTGCCATAAGGGTGGTGTCATCTGCATATCTGAGGTTATTGATATTTCTCCTGGCAATCTTGATTCCAGCTTGTGTTTCTTCCAGTCCAGCGTTTCTCATGATGTACTCTGCATAGAAGTTAAATAAGCAGGGTGATAATATACAGCCTTAACGAACTCCTTTTCCTATTTGGAACCAGACTGTTGTTCCATGTCCAGTTCTAACTGTTGCTTCCTGACCTGCATATAGGTTTCTCAAGAGGCACGTCAGGTGGTCTGGTATTCCCATCTCTTTCAGAATTTTCCACAGTTTATTGTGATCCACACAGTCAAAGGCTTTGACATAGTCAATAAAGCAGAAATAGATGTTTTTCTGGAACTCTCTTGCTTTTTCCATGATCAAGCAGATGTTGGCAATTTGATCCCTGGTTCCTCTGCCTTTTCGAAAACCAGCTTGAACATCAGGAAGTTCACAGTTCACATATTGCTGAAGCCTGGCTTGGAGAATTTTGAGCATTACTTTACTAGCATGTGAGATGAGCACAATTGTGCAGTAGTTTGAACATTCTTTGGCATTGCCTTTCTTTGGGATTGGAATGAAAACTGACCTTTTCCAGTCCTGTGGCCACTGCTGAGTTTTCCAAATTTGCTGGCATATTGAATGCAACCCTTTCACAGCATCATCTTTTAGGATTTGAAATAGCTCAACTGGAATTCCATCACCTCCACTAGCTTTGTTCATAGTGATGCTTTCTAAGGCCCACTTGACTTCACATTCCAGGATATCTGGCTCTAGGTCAGTGATCACACCATCATGATTATCTGGGTCGTGAAGATCTTTCTTGGACAGTTCTTCTGTGTATTCTTGCCACCTCTTCTTAATATTTTCTGCTTCTGTTAGGTCCATAGCATTTCTGCTCTTTTTTGAGCCCATCTTTGCATGAAATGTTCCCTTGGTATCTCTAATTTTCTTAAAGAGATCTCTAGTCTTTCCCATTCTGTTGTTTTCCTCTATTTCTTTGCATTGATCCCTGAGGAAGTCTTTCTTATCTCTTCTTGCTGTTCTTTGGAACTCTGCATTCAGATGCTTATATCTGTCCTTTTCTCCTTTGCTTTTTGCTTCTCTTCTTTTTACAGCTATTTGTAAGGCCTCCCCAGACAGCCATTTTGCTTTTTTGCATTTCTTTTCCATGGGGATGGTCTTGATCCCTGTCTCCTGTACAATGTCACGAACCTCATTCCGTAGTTCATCAGGCACTCTATCAGATCTAGGCCCTTAAATCTATTTTTCACTTCCACTGTATAATCATAAGGGATTTGATTTAGGTCATACCTGAGTGGTCTAGTGGTTTTCCCTACTTTCTTCAGTTTAAGTCTGAATTAATGAAGACGTAAATTTTCCAAGAATTGATACAAATATTTTCCCTCAATCCTCAAAGCAGTAATTCAATCCTCAGAGCAGTAATATCACGTAGGAAATGTTATTCAATTGCTTAGAGATAAGAGAAACTAACTTTCTCAGTGTCACACAGTTGGTGAGTAGCTGTGTGGTCCAGTCAGTATTGGCGATTTTAGAACTCAGTGCTTACTGTACTCTGCTACCCATCTGATTGGGCTTAATTTGCTTTTGTTTCTACTGTTAATTTCCTATTTTCATGCTTTTGTTTTTTTACCCCATCTCCCTTCTTCCTTTCCTTTTTCAATATGAATGGAGAAAGACAAGTAAACAATAAATACTGCTTCATTGTATTGGGAAAAATATATCAAGGACATTCTAGATATTTTGCCTTACTTATTTTCAATTCCTTATAGTAACGGTGAATAACAGCTATCCTAAACGGTTTTATCATTTAGGTATTGGAAGGAAATATATGGCATTCTCTAATTGGGTAACTTGAGGAGACTTTTTAAAAAGAGACTATTTCCGAAGTATCATCAGGATATAGGGAAACTATGTGAGATAGTACAATAGGGGTTGAGCTGCTAAGGGTGGAAGGTTTGGGCTGGGGGTGGATTTGTGGCTTCCTTTACCTAGAGACGCAGAAAGCTCTGTGAAGAGGACCATCTGACAGGTACTCTGGTCTTTAGTCAATGGATGCAAACAGAAGAGGTAGGATGGTGGAACCAGGTCTCATAGCTCTCTGCCCTCTTACCATCTCCTACTGTGTGCTGTGCTTAGTCGCTCATATCCAACTCTTTGCGATCCAGTGGAATGTACCCTGCCAGGCTCCACTGTCTGCAGGATTCTCCAGGCATGAATACTGGAGTGGGTTGCCATTTCCTCCTTCAGAGGATCTTCCCAGCCCAGGGATCAAACCGGCATCTGTCACTTCTCCTGCATTGGCAGGCAGGTTCTTTTAACACTATGCCACCTGAGAAGCCCAGCCCCGACCCAAAGCTGAAAGGCAAAAAAGCCTGTGATGCAGTCTGTGTAAGTCAGCCTCCTAAGGCACAAAGCTAGCTAAAGAAGAGTGGAGAGAGCCTAGAGAGGCAAACAAAAGACAACCAGCACAAGGTCCAAATTGTGAAAAGAAGCAGTGCATCTACTGGAGCTAAGCGGCATTTCTTTGTCTTCCAAACCCTTTCATTTTTGCTAATATAAGAAGTAGCTTTCCATGTATTATCCTGTCAGTATTCATGTAATTCCAATGCACAAATTGCAATTACATTAAATATTTTATCTGTGTGTGATTAATTTATTATTTATTTCATGCATATCATTTCTAAGTTTATGCAGTGTGTATATGTTATATATGCTACTACTGAGTCAAAAAGGGGCAGTCTGGAGTCTCTTAGGTCTGATGGCTAGGTCCTGGTACTATAAAACACAATTTTGAGAGTAGCCATGGTCCCCAGACTACACTAGCATCAGGCAGACTGTATCACACAAAGCTTAAGAATAAGGGCACTGAGCTCCCTACGTTATGTGGAAACTTCATATTGTTGTACAGAGGAAACAGCACAACACTGTAAGGCAATTTTCTTCCAATTAAAAAATATATTAAAAAAAATAAAGGTGCTGAATCCCTGGGATGAATCCCACTTGATCAAATGAAAGAGACTTACAGACTTAGAGAATGAACTTATGGTTGCTGGGGGAAGGGGTAGTCAGGGAGTTTGGAATGGATTTCTACACACTGTTCTATATAAACTGGATAACCAACAAGGACTTTCTGTATAGCACATGGAACTCTACTCAATATTATGTGGCAGCCTGGATGGGAGGGGAGTTTGAGGGAGAATGGATACATGTATATGTATGTCTGAGTCCCTTCTGTTTACCTGAAATTACCACAACATTGTTAATCAGTTCTCAGTTCAGTTCAGCCCAGTTCAGTCACTCAGTCATGTCCGACTCTTTGTGACCCCACGACACCAGGCCTCCCTATCCATCACCACCTCCCGGAGTTTACCCAAACTCATGTCCATTGAGTCGGTGACGCCATCCAACCATCTCATCCTCTGTCGTCTCCTTCTCCTCCTGCCTTCAATCTTCACCAGCATCACAGTCTTTTCAAATGAGTCAGTTCTTCACATCAGGTGGCCAAAGTATTGGAGTTTCAGCTTCAACATCAGGCCTTCCAATGAATATTCAGGACTAATATCCTTTAGGATGGACTGGTTGGATCTCCTTGCAGTCCAAGGGAGTCTCAAGAATCTTCTCCAATTACACAGTTCAAAAGCATCAATTCTTTGGCACTCAGCTTTCTTCACAGTCCAACTCTTACATCCATACATGACCACTGGAAAAACCATAGCTTTGACTAGACAGACCTTTGTCTTCAGTGTAATATCTCTGCTTTCTAATGTGCTGTCTAGGTTGGTCAGAACTTTTCTTCCAAGGGGTAAGTGTCTTTTAATTTCTTAGCTGCGGTCACTATCTTTGGATATTTTAGAGCCCCCCAAAATAAAGTCTGTCACTGTTACCACTGTTTCCCCATCTATTTGCCATGAAGTGATGGGACCAGATGCCATGATCTTCGTTTTCTGAATGTTGAGATTTAAGCCAACTTTTTCACTCTCCTCTTTCACTTTCCTCAAGAAGCTTTTTAGTTCTTCTTCACTTTCTGCCATAAGGGTGGTGTCATCTGCATATCTGAGGTTATTGGTATTTCTCCTGGCAATCTTGATTCCAGCTTGTGTTTCTTCTAGCCCAGTGAAGAAGGCTGAGTGCTGAAGACTTGATGCTTTTGAACTGTGGTGTTGGAGAAGACTCTTGAGAGTCCCTTGGATTGCAAGGAGATCCAACCAGTCCATTCTAAAGGAGATCAGCCGTGGGATTTCTTTGGAAGGAATGATGCTAAAGCTGAAACTCCAGTACTTTGGCCACCTCATGCGAAGAGTTGACTCATTGGAAAAGACTCTGATGCTGGGAGGGATTGGGGGCAGGAGGAAAAGGGACGACAGAGGATGAGATGGCTGGATGGCATCATCGACTAGATGGACGTGAGTTTGAGTGAACTCCGTGAGTTGGTGATTGACAGGGAGGCCTGGCATGCTGCGATTCATGGGGTCGCAAAGAGTCGGACACGACTGAGTGACTGAACTGAACTGAACTCTGCATACAAGTTAAATAAGCATGGTGACAACATATAGCCTTGATGTACTTCTTTTCCTATTTGGAACCAGTCTGTTGTTCCATGTCCAGTTCTAACTGTTGCTTTCTGACCTGCATACAGATTTCTCAAGAGGCAGATCAGATGGTCTGGTATTCCCATCTCTTTCAGAATTTTTCACAGTTTATTGTGAGTCAAAGGCTTTGGCATAGTCAACAAAGCAGAAATAGATGTTTTTCTGGAATTCTCTTGGTTTTTCAATGATCCAGCGAATGTTGGCAATTTGATCTCTGGTTCCTCTGCCTTTTCTAAAACGAGCTTGAAAATCTGGAAGTTCAGGGTTCACATACTGTTGAAGCCTGGCTTGGAGAATATTGAGCATTACTTTGCTAGTGTATGAGATGAGTGCAATTGTGCAGTAGTTCGAACATTCTTTGGCATTGCCTTTCTTTGGGATTGGAATGAAAACTGACCTTTTCCAGTCCTGTGGCCATTGCTGAGTTTCCCAAACTTGCTGGCATATTGAGTGCAATACTTTTACAGCATCATCTTTCAGGATTTGAAATAGCTCAACTGGAATTCCATTACCTCCACCAGCTTTGTTCATAGTGATACTTCCTAAGGCCCACTTGACTTCACATTCCAGGATATCTGGCTCTAGGTGAGTGATCATACCATTATGATTATCTGGGTCATGAAGATCTTTTTCGTATAGTTCTTCTGTGTATTCTTGCCACCTCTTCTTAATATCTTCTACTTCTGTTAAGTCCGTACCATTTCTTTTCTTTATTGAGCCCATCTTTGCATGAAATGGTCCCTTGGTATCTCTATCTTGAAGAGATCTCGTCTTCCTCATTCTATCGTTTGCCTCTATTTCTTTGCCCTGATCACTGAGGAAGGCTTTCTTGTTTTTCCTTGTCATTCTTTGAAACTCTGCATTCAAATGGATGTATCTTTCCTTTTCTCCATTGCTTTTTACTTCTCTTCTTTTCACAGCTATTTGTAAGTCCTCCTCAGTCAGCCATTTTGCTTTTTTGCATTTCTTTTTCTTAGGGATGATCTTGATTCCTGTCTCCTGTACAATGTCACGAACATCCGTCCATATTTCTTCAGGCACTCTATCAGATCTAATCCTTTGAATCTATTTCTCACTTCCACTGTATAGTCGTAAGGGATTTGATTTAGGTCATACCTGAATGGCCCAGTGGTTTTCCCTACTTTCTTCAATTTAAGCCTGAACTGGCGATAATAATCAGCTATACCCCAATCCCATCACTTCATGGGAAATAGATGGGGAAACAGTGGAAACAGTGTCAGACTTTATTTTTTGGGACTCCAAAATCACTGCAGATGGTGACTGCAGCCATGAAATTAAAAGACACTTACTCCTTGGAAGGAAAGTTATGACCAATCTAGATAGCATATTCAAAAGCAGAGACATTACTTTGCCAACAAAGGTCCGTCTAGTCAAGGCTATGGTGTTTCCAGTGGTCATGTATGGATGTGAGAGTTGGACTGTGAAGAAGGCTGAGCGCTGAAGAATTGATGCTTTTGAACTGTGTTATTGGAGAAGACTCTTGAGAGTCCCTTGGACTGCAAAAAGATCCAACCAGTCCATTCTGAAGGAGATCAGCCCTGGGATTTCTTTGGAAGGAATGATGCTAAAGCTGAAACTCCAGTACATTGGAAAAGATTCTGATGCTGGGAGGGATTAGGAGCAGGAGGAGAAGGGGACGACAGAGGATGAGATGGCTGGATGGCATCACTGACTCAATGGACATGAGTCTGAGTGAACTCTGGGAGTTGGTGATTGACAGGGAGGCCTGGCATACTGCAATTCATGGGGTCACAAAGAGTCGGACACGACTGAGCAACTGAACTGAACTGAACTGTTTAATTTTTAAAATTCTGCAATCTGCAATTTGGGAGCCCTCTAATACATTACATTTATTTGTTGTTTTCAAAATTCTCTTAGTCCTTTTTGTAAAGGCATTTGTACATTTTCAATTAGATTGTAATTTCTTGAAGGGAGGTACTCATTTAACTTTTGTGTAACAGCTTCACAATTCAATTGAACCAACATAATTGAAAGCCTCAAAACATACTGTACACTAATATCCAGTATATACTGACCATCTTGACATCTATGTAACTAAAGAAAAATGAAAGTAATGATAACTAAAAAGAAGCATTTAAATGAAATATCCAGTTATAATAGGTCTCCAACTTGTTATTTATGAGACCCGTTACCATTGTTAGTACCATTCAATCAAATGAAAAAAATTGGCTATATACTATATGCCAGGCCAGGCATTTTGCTAGGTGTTTAAATTAGACATTTGATTAATATAAAATTCTTCTCCCAAAGAGTTCATGATGTACAAAGAATATGTATCTTCATGAGATAGGATTGAATTATAATTATTAAGTATTAAGGTGTTTTTGTCTCACAACATTCTCATGAAGTAGTTAAGAGTCTGCACTTCCATTGCACGGGGCATAGATTCCATCCCTTGTGGGGGAACTTAAGAACCTGTAAGCTGTGTGATATGTAAAAAAAAATTTTTGCATGGAAGATGCAATAATAATAATAATAACAAAACAGTATCATTAAAATGCCTTCACAGTATGTTTACCTGGAAAACCAATGTCTTTGAATGAGGGATTATTGAGAAGATGAAAGTCAGAGTTAGTACACTTGTTGAGTTGCTATCAATTAATTATGTATTATTCCCCCAAAATGTCACCTTACCAAGGACAACCTTTTCCCCAAGAAGATAATTCTTAGTAGAGAAGAAAAAAATGTTTCTATTTTCCTGTCATGGTAGAAGAAGAATTTGCAAAGCAAGATCAGAAGAAGAAATAAAATACATCTGTAAGTGACTTTCAGGAAACAAAATTATAATAAAATATCAAGACTGCTTGGGTATATTAATAATAAGTTCTCAAGCCATTTCCTAAGTGAAGTTATATATTATTTGTTCTTTCTCATTATGAATGCCGAGCCACTCAGCAACAATATCATCTATGAATAACAGTATCATGGTTACTATTTTCATATTAAAGCTATGTACAATGTAGTTAGTAAATACATAAAGAATTCAATGGAAATTGAAGATTCAAGAATTATATCCTTTTTTCACTTTTCTCCCCAGAGGATGGAGAATCCACAGAATTTTAAAGTTTTACTCAACGTATGCCCATATGTGTAATTATGGCCGATTTGCATTGTTGTATGGCAGAAACAACACGACATTGTAAACATTTAAAAATGTTTATTGAAATAAAAATGGGGAAAAAAAAGAATATGACATTGAAAGAAATTGACCATGTATTTTCTTGTTCTTTACATAGCTAGCACTTAGCAAATAGTTAACATGTTGTATATATTCTAGAAACGTTTAATTGATGAGTGAATAAAAAATTATAAGTATCAGTTACTCTTAATGTCACACTAGAATTTTCAAAAATCCTATCTTTTACTCTATACAAATTTATATTTGGTTAGATTATATTAATCAGTATATCTAATAATGCCTGGCAGAGGGAGGGAAAAAAACCTACTTATGAATAAAAATCAGCTTTATTCAGTGGACAGAATCCATTACACCCTGTACATCCCCTGATTTTAAGACTTCTTAATATCAAGGTACCATTAGTATTACTGCAACTCCTTTTTAAAAGTTGTTAACTTATTCACAGGGAGCAGAATGAATAAGTGAGTTCATAAGAAAAGCAAAAAACGAGAACAGTTAAACCAGATAAAAAATTCATTGAACCTAAGAAAACGAAAAATCTTCTTATCTACCCTCAGTTAAAGTGGATATCTTATTTCCCATTTTGATTCAACTGCATCTACATGTTTATTTAGGAGTATCTTCCTCTTTACATCACCAAGGATAGATTTGAAGCAAAACAATTTTAATCAAATTCACATGCAGATTATATGGGTTCTAACCAATTCCTCTTATCATAATTGACCAGAACTCTGATACTGTCATGCTTTATAGAGTTTTAGAATAATTTTCTTTGATGCACATTTCATATCATTAGAAATGATATGGCCTGTTTTAAAAATATTTTATAAAATCAATTCTCTCTCCTGTCTTACTAACTCTTGAGAGTATTGGATAGTAAAATGTTTAAAAGATATGTATTTCCATCTTTTGGGCTTCAAAATTTCCTTTATATTGGAAATTGGAAAAAAAAAATATTATTAAATTTCACATGTGTTACAAAGTAGTTATATCCCAAACCTTTTCAAAACTAATTCAAAGTATACATCATCTGCAGTTATCTTTCAAAATGCCTTATTATAAATAGTATAGTCAAAATTAACAAAAGCGGTTAAATTCAAAATACAGGGAATTTTACAGTAAAACTGCAAATGCCTATCATGTTTTAAGTTTGCACATTATCTTTAAAAATTTCAGATGTATCATACATTCATAAAGCATGTAAAAATAAGTCAATCTAGAGAATAAAAGTAACAATAGAATGAACACTGAGAAGGCCATTAACCTAAAACATAAACATCATTAGTGTTTTAGAAGCTCTTTTCTGATCCCTCCCAGGTTGAAAATCTTTCTCTCACCCATCCCAAGAACTGCTATCCTGACATCTCTGCTAAATATTCCCTTGCTTTTCCTTACAGTTTATATCACCCATCCCTAAGCAATTTCCTGTTTCTTGTTTAGTTTTGAAAACCCTGAACCTAGATGTATACAAAAAAGGCTGTATTGCCTCTGTTACATATACCTTCCAAGGAAAATAGAAACTGTACAGGGATTGTATGATATGATCTTGCTTCAGCTTCACTGAGAGTGTAAATGAGCCCTTTTTAAAGAAGTCAGTGACCAAGGCCATAAGCAAATAGGTAAAACATCTGTTGGAACAGTAAGGTAGGTTAACTTGAAAGATACAGAGACGATGCAACGTGGACAAACTTACAAAAGATCATTACTTAATAATATATTAATATGGCCAAACATAACAGAAATGTTTATGTTTGCATATATATGTATATTTATCTGAAGAATGTAAAAACATATATATATATATATATATACTATATTACATATATTGCATACATGCATTGGGGAATGACTAGATCCTGAAACTAAGCCCTCATGAATGGGAGTAATGCCCTTATAAAAGAGGTCCCAGAGGGATTCCATGCCCTTGTCCCCACAAGAGGTTACAGTGAAAAAACAGTTGTCTATGAGAAAGTGGGCCCTCACCAGACACCAAATTCGTCAGCACCATGGTCTTGGACATCCTAGCTTCCAGAATAGTGAGAAATAAATTTGTTTCTTATAAGCCACTCGGTCTGTAATATTTTATTATACCACAAATGGGCTAAGGCAATTATATAATTTATTTATTTTAGAAAATTAGAAAGAGCCTCTGAAATTGAAAAGTATGATAGTAAAAATGAAAAACACAATAGAGAAGTTGGAGAAATCTTCCAGAAAATAGAGCAAAAACATTAATAAATGTGCACTAGGAGACAAAATATAAGAAAATTAGAATACAAGTTTAGGAGATACCACATCCAAATAGTAAGCATTGTATTAATTCTAAGAGCAAGAACAGAGAAAAAGGAGAGAGTGTCATGAATTAATTCAGGAACATGACCTAAAAAGAAAGACACACAATACCTTCTGTGCATCCATAGATATAAATAGAGTCACATCAAAGTACATCATCATAAAATTCCAGAATATTTGAGACAAAAATAGTTAAAACAATCAGTTAAGTTCAGTCGCTCAGTCGTGTCTGACTCTTTGCGACCCCATGAACCACAGCAGACCAGGCCTCCCTGTCCATCACCAATTCCCAGAGTTTAACCAAACTCATGTCCATTGAGTCGGTGATGCATCTAACCATCTCATCCTCTGTTGTCCCCTTCTCCTCCTGCCCTCAATATTTCCCAATATCAGTGTCTTTTCAAATGAGTCAGCTCTTCGCATCAGGTGGCCAAGGTATTGGAGTTTCAGCTTCAACATCAGTCCTTCCAATGAACACCCAGGACTGATCTCCTTTAGGATGGACTGGTTGGATCTCCTTGCAGTCCAAGGGACTCTCAAGAGTCTTCTCCAACACCATGGTTCAAAAGCATCAATTCTTCAGTGCTCAGCTTTCTTTATAGTCCAACTCTCACATCCATACATGACCACTGGAAAAACCATAGCCTTGACTAGATGGACCTTTGTTGACAAAGTAATGTCTCTGTTTTTTAATATGCTGTCTAGGTTGGTCATAAGTTTCCTTCCAAGGAGTAAGCGTCTTTTAATTCCATGGCTGCAATCACCATCTGCAGTGATTTTGGAGCCCAGAAAAATAAAGTCTGACACTGTTTCCACTGTTATTCCATCTATCTGCCATGAAGTAATGGGACCAGATGCCATGTTCCTCGTTTTCTGAATGTTGAGCTTTAAGCCAACTTTTTCACTCTCCTCTTTCACTTTCATCAAGAGGCTCTTTAGTTCTTCTTCACTTTCTGCCATTAGGGTGGTGTCATCTGCATATCTGAGGTTATTGATATTTCTCCTGGCAATCTTGATTCCAGCTTGTGCTTCATCCAGCCCAGCGTTTCTCATGATGTACTCTGCATATAAGGTAAATAAGCAGGGTGACAATATACAGTCTTGACGTACTCCTTTTCCCATTTGGAACAAGTCTGTTGTTCCATGTCCAGTTCTAACTGTTGCTTCCTGACCTGCCTATAGGTTTCTCAAGAGGCAGGTCAGGGGGTCTGGTATTCCCATCTCTTTCAGAATTTTCCACAGTTTACTGTGATCCATACAGTCAAAGGCTCTGGTATAGTCAATAAAGCAGAAATAGATGTTTTTCTGGAACTCTCTTCTTTTTTCCATGATCCAGCGGATGTTGGCAATTTGATCTCTGGTTCCTCTGCCTTGTCTAAAACCAGCTTGAACATCTAGAAGTTCATGGTTCATGTGTTGCTGAAGCCTGGTTTGGAGAGTTTTGAGCATTACTTTGCTAGCATGTGAGATGAGTACAATTGTGTGGTAGTTTGAACATTCTTTGGCATTGCCTTTCTTTGGGATTGGACTTTTCTAGTCCTGTGGCCACTGCTGAATTTTCCAAATTTGCTGGCGATTGAGTTCAGCACTTTCACAGCATTATCTTTTAGGATTTCAAATAGCTCAACTGGAATTCCATTACCTCCACTTAGCTTTGTTTGTAGTGATACTTCCTAAAGCCTACTTGACTTCACATTCCAGGATGTCTGGCTCTAGGTGAGTGATCACACCATCATGATTACATGGGTCATGAAGATCTTTTTTGTATAGTTCTGTGTATTCTTGCCATCTCTTCTTAATATCTTCTGCTTCTATTAGGTCTATACCATTTTTTTTCTTTATTGAGCCCATCTTTGCATGAAATGTTCCCTTGGTATGTCTAATTTTCTTGAAGAGATCTCTAGTCTTTCCCATTGAATTCTTTTCCTCTATTTCTTTGCATTGATCACTGAGGAAGGCTTTCTTATCTCTCCTTGCTATTCTTTGGAACTCTGCATTCAAACGGGTATATCTTTCCTTTTTTCCTTTGCGTTTAGCTTCTCTTCTTTTCACAGCTATTTGTAAGGCCTCCTCAGACAGGTATTTTGCTTTTTTGCATTTCTATTTCTTGGGGATGGTCTTTATCCTTGTCTCCTGTACTGTATCACAAACCTTGGTCCATAGTTCATCAGGCAATCTGTCTATCACATCTAGTCCCTTAAATCTATTTCTCACTTCCACTGTATAATCATAAGGAATTTGATTTAGGTCATACCTGAAGGGTCTAGTGATTTTCCCCACTTTCTTCAATTTAAGTCTGAATTGGGCAATAAGGAGTTCATGATCTGAGTCACAGTCAGCTCCCGGTCTTATTTTTGCTGACTGTATAGAGCTTCTCCATTTTTGGCTGCAAAGAATATAATCAATCTGATTTTGGTGTTGACCATCTCGTGATGTCCATGTATAGAGTCTTCTCTTGTGTTGTTGGAAGAGGGTGTTTGCTATGACCAGGGCGTTCTCTTGGCAAATTCTATTAGCCTTTGCCCTACTTCATTCTGTATCCAAGGTCAAATTTGCCTGTTACTCCAGGTATTTCTTGACTTCCTACTTTTGCATTCCAGTCCCCTATAATGAAAAGGACATCTTTTTTGGGTGTTAGTTCTAAAAGGTCTTGTAGGTCTTCATAGAACCATTCAACTTCAGCTTCTTTGGTGTTACTGGTCTGGGCATAGACTTGGATTACTATGATATTGAATGGTTTGCCTTGGAAATGAACAGAAATCGTTCTGTCGTTTTTGAGATTGCATCCAAGTACTGCATTTTGGACTGTTGTTGACCATGATGGCTACTCCATTTCGTCTAAGGGACTCCTGCCCACAGTAGTAGATATAATGGTTGTCTGAGTTAAATTCACCCATTCCAGTCCATCTTAGTTCACTGATTCCTAGAATGTCAACATTCACTCTTGCCATCTCCTGTTTGGTCACATCCAATTTGCCCTGATTCATGGACCTAACATTTCGGGTTCCTATGCAATATTGCTCTTACAGCATCAGACCTTGCTTCTGTCACCAGTCGTATCCACAGCTGGGTATTGTTCTTGCTTTGGCTCCATCCCTTCATTCTTTCTGGAGTTATTCCTCCACCGATCTCCAGTAGCATATTGGGACCGAGCGACCTGGGGAGTTCCTCTTTCAGTGTCCTTCTTTTTGCCTTTTCATGCTCTTCATGGGGTTCTCAAGGCAAGAATACTGAAGTGGTTTGCCATTCCCTTCTCCAGTTAAAAAAAAGACCCCACACAAAAGATAGGGGCTTAGGGTTTCTTTAGATTTTTCAGTAGCAGCATTGGAAACAAATAGATACTTGAGCAATGCACTTCAAATGTCTGAAAGCAAATGATTTCCAGTTTAGAAATTTATAGCCAGCCAAACTGTCATCAGCTATGATGTAGAATAAAAATACTTTAAAACATAGAAATATTTACTTCCTTGCATCCTTTCTGAGGAAGCAATTGAGGTAAACAAGGAACACTAATACAGAAGAGAGGTGAAATGAATCTCCAGGATGTTGATGAAGGGAGATCTCAGGATGATAGCTGTGTATCTGGTCAAGAGTATAACCAGTCTAGTTTAGAGAAGGTAAAAGCATCTCTGGGAGAGACTTTGGAATTGAATTGCTGATAAGTAGTCAGAATATTAAATTAAAAAAATTAAACTCTAGGAAAAGTATAAAGTCATCCTTAAATCCTCGTTATCTTGTGTCTCAGCTCTGAATATATGAGTAGATAAATAGATAATTGATATAAGCTAAATTTCAACAAGATTAAATGGAAGGAAAAACAACAGAAAGGATGCATGTTGTAGGTGAGGCAGGAAAAAGAAGAGACCCAAGGCCTCCTCTTCAACAGAGAGAAGTCAAAAGATAATGCCCACATATGATTTAGAAATATAAAAGATAGCAAAATAATAAGCTAAAAAATTAAAAGCAGTTGTCCACAGGAAAGGGGAAATGATTATAGGTGGAAGTGGAGCACAGCAGTTTTCTAAAATTCCTTGAGAACTAATTGATTCTTCAAATTAGATAAAATCTTGGAAAAGAAAAGTTTAAGAGGAGATATCTGGGCTTCCTTGGAGGTCCAGTGGTTAAGAATCTGCCTACCAACGCAAGGCACATGGTTTTTATCCCTGATCCGGGAAGATTTCACATGCTGCAGGGCAACTAAGCTCATGTGCCACAACTGCTGAAGCCCATGCACCCTAGAGCCCATGCTCCTCCACAAAAGAAGCCACAGCAATGAGAAGCCTGTGCACCACAATGAAGGGTAGCCCCCACTCACCACAACTAGAGAAAGCCTGAGAGCAGCAACAAAGACCAGCACAGCCAAAAATAAAATTAATCAATTTTTTAAAAAGAGAGGCTATATAATTTTTAAAAAGAAAGAGAGGGTATCCTATGTGTTCTGAGGAGAGTCCAGGACTGAAAGTCTGAGGTCTGGTAGCACCAGTGGTGATTAAGAAAAGTGGAAGAATGTTCAGAAGGTCAATAGACAAGATATGGTTCTCAAGTTTAGATTCCTATTTTAACCTCAAGTTATCACATCATTTTTCTACTCATAAGCTGACTTCCATCACCATCTTCTTTAGGCAACTCTTATCATCTAACTCTTATGCACATTCCACCTTAATTAGCTTGCTAATACTACTAAGATGTTGTAATACAGCAGTTAAGGGCATAAACTTTAGAATCAGAAAGACTGATTTTAAAGTCTAACTGGATCCTTCATTTTGTTAGACGGTTTTAATTAACATCTCTGAGCTGTAGTTTTCTGTTTTTTTAAAATGAAAAATAATAATTGCCACCTCTAAGGGCTAATGAGAGGATTGAATGAAGCAATATACATAAAGGTGCTGAGTATAGTGTCTGGCATGTAATGAGTACGCAGCCATTATTAATAAACTCGAGAAGAGTATTACTGTTAGAATCAATATTTTAAATATGAAACTCAATTATTTGAAATCATCATGGGCACTTTGTACTTCTAAAAAATTGCTCAGTATCTGATTCATTGTCAGATCATAGAATCAATTCACCGGATCATTATTAACATTTTTAAAACTGTAAAACAAAGTAATAAGGAATAGACTAAAGTACTTTGTACTAAGGATTTATTTAAATGTTAAGAAGCTTTAGCCTGTGTTGATGGGAGGAAAGCACACTGTTAGAAGGTAGTTGTGTTTTTCTTCTTTAATAGTTATGGGAAAATAGGTTAAAGTTGATACAAATAATTGCATGTGTTTCTCAAAGTCTTTGCTACAATACTAAGCTACAATGAAAGTCTAAGGTCAAGTCCATGTTTACAACAAGCTAACTTCTAGTTTTCAGAACTTCCAAAGCCGAAAAAGAAACTTTTTGGAGTCCATAGCATCCTAGCTCATCTTTTATGCCTAAGAATAAAATTCTGCAGTATTAAAAACAAATTTAGTCTCTAAAACTATCTTTGATGAAATTTCGTATTTTAAAAGAATTTGGAAATTCTGTGGCAGCCTAGTGTTAAAGACTCTGTGCTTTCACTGCAAGAGGTACGAGTTCAACCACTGGTTGTGGAAATAAGATCCCACAGCCCATGCAATGCCTCCAAATATACTTTTTTTTTTTTTTAAATAAGAAAGAAAGAAAGCTATGTGCCAAAGAATTGATGTTTTTGAACTCTGGTGTTGGAGAAGACTCTTGAGAGTCCCTTGGACTGCAAGGAGATCAAACCAGTCAATCCTAAAGGAAATAATCCTAAATATTCTCTGGAAGGACTGATGTTGAAGATGAAACTCCAATACTTTGGCCACCTGATGCAAAGAACTGACTCGTTGAAAAAGACCCTGACTCTGGGAAAGACTGAAGGCAGGAGGATAAGTGGACGACAGAGGATGAGATGGTTGGATGGCATCACCTACACAATGGACATGAGTTTGAGCAAGCTCTGGGAGTTGGCAATGGACAGGGAAGCCTGGCGTGCTGCAGCCCATGGGATCAGAAAGAGTTGGATACGACTGAGCAGCTGAACTGAACTGAAATAAATAAAATGATAAGATATATTTTTACCACCCAGACCTCAATTTTTAAGTGCAATTCCCTAATAAAAGGAGCCAGGGTTCCTTGGAGAAATAGCTGATTCTACCACCACTGGAAAGCATAAAGTGAAGCTAGAACAACTGTGCAAGAAAGTACATTTTGCTCAAACATTGATGAGCCATACTAAAAGAACTCACAAGCCCACTTGAAGAGGTTGTCATTGGCTAAATCTGGGGACAAACAATGAATCAAAAAACATTTTTGAAAAATATTGTTATTCTTAGACAGGGCTATAGAAAAATATAAAATGAATGTGGAACATCATATAGTAATACATTTTGATGAAACTGTGTGCTAGTTTCTGAGCTTCTAGTCTTGTGCGAGCCACATCTTTGTTTATTCTACCTTTAATAGGTTCCCATTGTCCTTCATATAAAATTTAAAGCCCTTGGTTGTTTGCTTGGGATCTCTAGCAAAGTTCATGTCTTGCCACATCTTCCCTGTACTCTGTGCTCCAGTCATTCTGCCCTTGGGGCCTTCACACAATCTTTTTTTCTCTGACTAGTATATTGTCCCCTTTACTACTGTCTTCTTTCTACCTGATTAAATCTGGAATCAACTTTTTTGGGTTTCAGCACAGCAGTACTCCCTCAGAGAGGTGAATTGACATCACAATAAAATTGGGCCTGCATGGAGAGTTCTCTTGCCTTCTGGTCCGATATGCTTTCACAGTTTACTTATAGAATGTAAAGTGAAAGTTAAAGTCACTCGTTGTGTCCGACTCCTTGCAACCCCATGAACTGTAGCCTGCCAGGCTCCTCTGTCCATGGAATCCTCCAGGCCAGAATACTGGAGTGGGTAGCCAGTTCCCTTCTCCAGAGGATCTTCGCAACCCAGGAATCGAACCCAGGTCTCCCACACTGCAGGTGAATTCTTTACCATGTGAGCCACCAGGGAATGAATCTAACTGCAATTAAATGCAGAGAAAAAAGCAACATTCCAATCACCCTAACAAACTTTTTTCATTTGTTTAAGCTCATTTTATTCGTATCTATTTGTGCATGTTTTACATAGTTGTAATCACTGTGCAGATTGACTTTTACATCCTACTTTAGTTTTTATTCATATCTTGTTAAGCATTTTCCATGTTGTTACATAGATTAGGTATTTATTGTTATTATTTCTGTTGCATGGCCTATGTGTGCGCTTGCTCAGTCTTGTCCCACTCTGCAACCTTATGGACTGTAGCCCACCAGGCTCTGGTGTCCACGGGATTTCCCGATTAAGAATACCGGAGTGGGTTGCCATTTCCTTCTCCAAGGGATCTTCCCAGATTCAGGGATCAAACCTGTGTATCCTGCATTGCAGGTGGATTCTTTACTGCTTCAGCCACCGGGGAAGCCCTGTCCTATCGAATGCATTCATTCATATTTAGAGCCCACCCATAATATTTTGATTACTAAGCCTGCTAATGTGCAGAAGAAGAAATAAATCATTGCTGTAGGGGAATATATGTCTAGTTTATATTAGTCAGACACTTCATTTCCTATTGTATTGATATTATTATTAAATACTTGCTGCTGCTTAGTCGCTCAGTTGTGTCTGATTCTTTGTGACCCCATGGACTGTAACCCACCAGAGTCCTCTGTCCATGGGATATTTTTGGCAAGAATACCAGAAAGGGTTGCCATTTTCCTTCTCCAGGGGATCTTCCTGACCCAGGGGTTGAACCCTCGTCTCCTGTGTCTCCTGCATTGCATTGTTTAGTCTATATTAATAGGATAATATATTCTCCTGTGGTCTATAGCCTCTTTTCCCAAATAGTCCCATTGATAAATTACATTTATTCTTATTAAAATTTGTCTTAAAAACCTTACCTAGGAAATCTCATCAGCTTTCCTTAAATGCTAAATATTCACTGGAGTCTCCTGAAACTTAATTTCTACTGTAGACTTCTACTAAAATCTTCACTGAATATTTGAAGACCCCTCCAAAGCAATTATTTCTCCAACAGAACTTCTTATCTCCCTCAGGGATCTTCCCTTATGTTTTAAATTAATGGCATAATTATGTATCCAATTATCTAAGTAAGTTTATCCTGAGTTTCTGCTCATTGCTCATCAGGTCTAGCCACTAGTTTCCATTTCTTCAACATTTTAAATATCTCAGTTCTATCTCTTTTTCTCCACTTTCATTGACTTAGTTCAGGCTCTACTTATCTCTCCTCTATGCTTGCAATAGACTTAACTGGTTTCTGCCTTCTGTACTATGATTTTTAAATCTTCCTCTTTACTGATAAAAATTCTCTTTCTAAAACCCAAAGGTGATCAGGTGATGTCCCTACTTCTAAACTTGCAATGGTTTGTTGATTATCTGACACCATCACAATCATTTGTTGAGTACGTGGTATATATTAGACCTAGCACTGGGCATATACTATCAATAATTGTTTAAACCATAAAAAATAAAAATGACAGCAGTCAATACTGTTTACTATGTGCTTGGTTTTCTTGCACATGAATGAATGGATAAATGAATGAATGAATAAATGAGAGAAATAGTCTGGAGAGAGGTTGGCTTGTAAAAACTGCTTCACAGATTCTGAGAGTCACCACTAGGTTCTGCTCTCTTTACTTTGTAGTAGGCAGAATTCGGAGAAGGCAATAGCACCCCACTCCAGTACTCTTGCCTGGAAAATCCATGGACAGAGCAGCCTGGTAGGCTGCAGTCCATGGGGTCACTAAGAGTCGGGAACGACTGAGCAACTTCCCTTTCACTTTTCACTTTCATGCATTGGAGAAGGAAATGGCAACCCACTCCAGTGTTCTTGCCTGGAGAATCCCAGAGACGGGGAAGCCTGGTGGGCTGCTGTCTCTGGGGTCACACAGAGTCGGACATGACTGAAGCGACTTAGCAGCAGCAGCAGCAACTAATTGCATAGGATGTCCCATTTCTAGTTAGCCAGTCTGCAACTTCTCCACACTAACAGCCTCCATTCAAGGAATACCTGAAACCTTTCCTTTTTTCCACTACAAAGTTTTCCCCACTCCTTTGCCTGCTTTGAGTTTCTGCCAAAATGCAAGTGATAGTGGCTAACTCCTCTTTATAGCAAGTTCTGCATAAATAGCCTTTGCTAGTTTTAATTTGGTTGATCTTTATTTCCATACTACTGTTCCTCATTGGAGAAGGAAATGGCAACCCACTCCAGTATTCTTGCCTGGAGAGTCCCAGGGACGGAGGAACCTGCTGGGCTGCCATCTATGGGGTCGCACAGAGTCGGACACGACTGAGTGACTTAGCAGCAACACTGCTCCTCATAATCAAATATTTCCTTCAACATGACTCAAATATAACTCTTCCAATAGGACTACCTTCCCCTGACCCTTTCACAGTGGCCTCATCCTCATTTCTTATTTTCCTCCTAGTGTATTAGACATGACAGAGATATGCTCCTTACTCCCCAATGTCATTTCGAGGACCTTTAACTGCCACTCTCATCCCACGTTTTATCTGAGGTTCAGATAATCCATTTAGGTTATCTTATTTCCACTTGCACTTTGGTTACTGGCTTCCATAACCTATTCCTGTCTTTACTGTGTAGCCTGGGGCATATTTACATTCTCTGACCCTGAGTTGTCCAGTAAGGAAGCCAGTATTCATGTATGGCTATTAAGCACTTGAAATATAGCAACCAAATTGAGATGTGTTGCAAGTGTAAAATACACAATAAATTTAAAAGATGGCAAAAGATAAGAAGAATGTTAAATTCTCAATAATTTTTATACCATGTATTGACATTTTTTAATTTACTTTTGAAATTGGGATAAATAATATATTCTTAAAATAATTTCATTTATTTCTTTTTACTTTTTAAAAATGTGGCTACTAGAAGATTTTAAATTATATATGTGCATATTATCTTTCTATGGTCATTGGTCCTTTTTCTTGTGTATCATAAAACTGAGATCCCCACTTTCTTGCTTTTCTTCCTTCTTTGATCTCTATAACTCTGAGTCACTAAAATTCTTTTCCAGTCCTTGTTTACTATTCTTTTGTCCCTTTCACTGGCTTCTCTTCTTCATACTTTAAAGTTCCATCCATGTGCTTTGCTTGTGTTTCTTTATTCCTTCTCTTGAGATGTTTCATCCATTTAATGCTGCAGCAGCAGCAGGCAAAATTAGGAGCTTCCCAGGTGGTGCTAGCAGTAAAGAATCTGCCTGCCAATGCAGGAGATGCAACAGACATGGGTTCAATCTCTGGATTGGGAAGATCCCCTGGAGAAGGAAATGACAACCCACTTCAGTATTCTTGCCTGGGAAATCCCAAGGATAGAGGAGCCTGGCAGGCCACAGTCCATAGGGTCAAAAAAGAGTCAGACACGACTGAGCATACACACACACACACACACACACACACACACACACACACACACACACACAGGCACACAGGCAGAATTCTAAGATGGCCTTCATAATTCTTGTTCCCTGGTTGTCCATGTTTTTGTGTGGGTTGAACCAATAACTTACTGCTAACCAATAGAATATGGCAAAGGTAAAGTTTTGAAGATGCAGTTAAGGTTTTGAAGAAATTGACGTCAAAATTAATAAAAAAAAGATTATCCTGGGTGGGCCTAACCTAATCAGGTGAGCCCTTTAAAAGGGAGTCTAAAGGTCAGAGACTATAATGGTTAATTTTATCTGTCAAGTTGGCTAAGCTATTGTGCCCAGTTGTTTAATCAAACACAAGTATAGATGTGACTATGAAAGTATTTTAAAGATGCATTGCTATTGTTCAGTCTCTAAATTTTGTCCAAGTCTTTGCAACCCCAGGGACTTCCCTGGTGGCTCAGATGGTAAAGCGTCTGCCTACAATGCAGGAGACCCAGGTTCAATCCCTGGGTTGGGAATATCTCCTGGAGAAGGAAACGGCAACCCACTCCAGTATTCCTGCCTGGAAAATCCCAAGGATGGAGGAGCCTGGTAGGCTATAGTCCATGGGGTAGAAAAGAGCTGGACATGAGTGAGCAACTTCACTTTCACTTTTGCAACCCAATGGACCTGATTTATTCATTTAAAGTATGATTGACATTTAAATGCTGATAGATTTTTTTAGTAAAACAGGTTACTCTCTCAGATGTTTTTTCCAACACCAACAATTCTCCAATTCTAAGTGAGTAGAGACTGCATGTCCTGCAAATTTAACTCAATTCTGACACTACCTGGAGATAGCATCAGATCCCATAGGTTAAAGACTCAGTTCCACAAGTCTGCCCTCACTTCAGATGCCAGTCTCCAAGTCTAGGTTGTCAGCTGTGCTTCAGATCAGCCTGTAAATTGGAGATTCCAACAGCCTCTTCCTCAAGTTTTATTAATTCACTAGAGCAGCTCACAGAAACATTTACTTATGTTTACCAATTTGCGAAACCTGTATTCAGGTCAAGAAGCAACAGTTAGAACCAGACATGGAACAATGAACTGGTTCA
Source organism: Bos indicus (assembly GCF_029378745.1). Lineage (NCBI taxonomy): Eukaryota > Metazoa > Chordata > Mammalia > Artiodactyla > Bovidae > Bos > Bos indicus. Next base: position 86,746,094 of record NC_091760.1, on the reverse strand, counting down.
AAATTGGGAAAGGTGTACATCAAGGCTGTATATTGTCACCCTGCTTATTTAACTTATGTGCAGAGTAAATCATGTGAGATGCCAGACTGTATGAAGCACAAACTGAAATCAAGATTGTCTGGAGAAATATTAATAACCTCAGATATGCAGATGACACCACCCTAATGGCAGAAAGTGAAGAGGAACTAAAGAGTCTCTTGATGAAGGTCAAAGAAAAGAGTGAAAAGGCTGGCTTAAAACTCAACCTTCAAAAACAAAGATCATGGCATCTGGTCCCATCACTTCATGGCAAATAGCTGGGGAAACAATGGAAACAGTGAGAGACTTTATTTTCTTGGGTTCCAAAATCACTGCAGATGGTGACTGCAGCCATGAAATTAAAAGACACTTGCTCCTTGGAAGAAAAGCTATGACCAATCTAGACAGTATATTAGAAAGCAGAGACATTACTTTGTCAACAAAGGTCCGTCTAGTCAAGGCTATGGTTTTTCCAGTGGTCATGTATGGATGTGAGAGTTGGACCATAAAGAAGGCTGAGCACTGAAGAATGGATGCTTTTGAACTGTGGTGTTGGAGAAGACTCTTGAGAGTCCCTTGGACTGCAAGGAGATCAAACCAGTCAATCCTAAAGGAACTCAATCCTTAATATTCATTGGAAGGACTGATGCTAAAGCCAAAGCCCCGATACTTTGGCCACCTGATGCAAAAAGCTGACTCATCAGAAAAGACCCCGATTCTGGGTAAGACTGAAGGCAGGAGGAAAAGGGGATGACAAAGGACGAGATGGTTGGATGGCATCACAAACTCACCGGGAGATGGTGAAGGACAGGGAGGGAAGCCTGGCGTGCTGCATTCCATGATGTTACAAAGAGTCAGACATGACTGAGTGACTGAACTACAACCAGTTTCTTATGAAGTATATTACAGATGAATAGCCACATGAAGAGGTAAAAAGTTCTTAGGGAACTAAGATGCTCCACTCTTCCAGCAGGTGGGATGTGTTCACCAACCAGGATAATCATCAAATGCCCTTGTTCAAGAGTTTTTAAACAGCTTTAATTTCCAGCCTCCCTCTCTGTCCTTTCTCCTTCCCAGAGTTTGAGCTGGGGCTGAAAACCCTAACCTTATGTTATTGTTCCTTGGTCTTTCTGGAAACCAGCCCTATCCTGAGGCTATCTAGGAGCGCCAGGTAAAAATCACCTCATTAGCATATTAGTTCAGTTCACTTCAGTCCCTCAGTCCCGTCGGACTCTTTTCGACCCCAAGAATCGCAGCACGCCAGGCCTCCCTGTCCATCACCAACTCCTGGAGTTCACTCAAACTCACATCCATTGAGTCGGTGATGCCATCCAGCCATCTCATCCTCTGTCGTCCCCTCTTCCTCCTGCCCCCAATCCCTCCCAGTATCAAAATCTTTTCCAATGAGTCAACTCATCGCATGAGGTGGCCAAAGTACTGGAGTTTCAGCTTTAGCATCATTTCTTCCAAAGAAATCCCAGGGCTGATCTCCTTCAGAATGGACTGGTTGGATCTCCTTGCAGTCCAAGGGACTCTCAAGAGTCTTCTCCAACACCACAGTTCAAAAGCATCAATTCTTCAGCGCTCAGCTTTCTTCACAGTCCAACTCTCACATCCATACACGACCACTGGAAAAACCATAGCCTTGACTAGACGGACCTTTGTTGGCAAAGTAATGTCTCTGCTTTTCAATATGCTATCTAGGTTGGTGTTGGTGATGGACAGAGAGGCATGGCGTGCTGCGATTCATGGGGTCGCAGGAGTCAGACACAACTGAGCAACTGAACTGAACTGATATTGGTCATAACTTTCCTTGCGAGGAGTAAGCGTCTTTTAATTTCATGGCTTCAGTCACCATCTGCAGTGATTTTGGAGCCTGGAAAAATAAAGCCTGACACTGTTTCCACTGTTTCCCCATCTATTTGCCATGAAGTGATGGGACCAGATGCCATGATCTAAGTTTTCTGAATGTTGAGCTTTAAGCCAACTTTGTCACTCTCCTCTTTCACTTTCATCAAGAGGCTTTTTAGTTCCCCTTCACTTTCTGCCATAAGGGTGGTGTCATCTGCATATCTGAGGTTATTGATATTTCTCCTGGCAATCTTGATTCCAGCTTGTGCTTCTTCCAGCCCAGCGTTTCTCATGATGTACTCTGCATAGAAGTTAAATAAGCAGGGTGACAATATACAGGCTTGACGTACTCCTTTTCCTATTTGGAACCAGTCTGTTGTTCCATGTCCAGTTCTAACTGTTGCTTCCTGACCTGCATATAGGTTTCTCAAGAGGCACGTCAGGTGGTCTGGTATTTCCATCTCTTTCAGAATTTTCCACAGTTTATTGTGATCCACAGAGTCAAAGGCTTTGGCATAGTCAATAAAGCAGAAGTAGATGTTTTTCTGGAACTCTCTTGCTTTTTCCATGATCCAGTGGATGTTGGCAATTTGATCTCTGGTTCCTCTGCCTTTTCTAAAACCAGCTTGACCATCTGGAAGTTCACAGTTCACATATTGCTGAAGCCTGGCTTGGAGAATTTTGAGCATTTATTTACTAGCATGTGAGATGAGTGCAATTGTGGGGTAGTTTGAGCATTCTTTGCCATTGTTTTTCTTTGGGATTTAAATGAAAACTGACCACAGTCCTGTGGCCACTGCTGTGTTTTCCAAATTTGCTGGCATATTGAATGCAGCCCTTTCACAGCATCATCTTTCAGGATTTGAAATAGCTCACCTGGAATTCCATCATCCACTAGCTTTGTTCGTAGTGATGCTTTCTAAGGCCCACTTGACTTCACATTCCAGGATGTCTGGCTCTAGGTGAGAGATCACACCATTGTGACTATCTTTGTCATGAAGATCTTTTTTGGACAGTTCTTCTGTGTATTCTTGCCACTTCTTCTTAATATCTTCTGCTTCTGTTAGGTCCACACCATTTCTGCCCTTTTTTGAGCCCATCTTTGCATGAAATGTTCCCTTGGTATCTCTAATTTTCTTGAAGAGATCTCTAGTTTTCCCATTCTGTTGTTTTCCTCTATTTCTTTGCATTGATTGCTGAGGAAGGCTTTCTTATCTCTTCTTGCTATTCTTTGGAACTCTGCATTCAGATGCTTATATCTTTCCTTTTCTCCTTTGCTTTTCACTTCTCTTCTTTTCATTTGTAAGGCCTCCCCAGACAGCCATTTTGCTTTTTTGAATTTTTTTTCCATGGGGATGATCTTTACCCCTGTCTCCTGTACAATGTCACGAACCTCATTCCATAGTTCATCAGGCACTCTATCAGATCTAGTCCCTTCAATCTATTTCTCACTTCCACTGTATAATCATAAGGGATTTAATTTAGGTCATACTTGAAAGGTCTAGTGGTTTTCCCTACTTTTTTTCAAATTTAAGTCTGAATTAAATTGAAATTAAGTCTCCTCATCACCGCCCCCCTGAACTAAATCTCACCACCGCCTCTCCTGACCTTGAATTCCACGTTCAAGGTCAGGAGGGGCAGCAGTGAGGAGATACCCCTCATCCAAGGTGAGCAGTGGCTGCACTTTGCTGGAGCAGCCGTGAAGAGATACCCCACGTCCAAGTTAAGAGAAACCCAAGTAAGACAGTAGGTGTTGCAAGAGGGCATCAGAGGGCAGACACACTGAAACCATAATCACAGAAAACTAGTCAATCTAACCACACTAGGACCACAGCCTCGTCTAACTCAATGAAACTAAGCCATGCCCGGGGGCCACCCAAGACGGGCGGGTCATGGTGGAGAATCTGACAGAATGTGGTCCACTGGAGAAGGGAATGGAAAACCACTTAAGTATTCTTGCCTTGAGAACCCCATGAACAGTATGAAAAGGCAAAATGATAGGATACTGAAAGAGGAACTCCCCAGGTCAGTAGGTGCCCAATATGCTACTGGAGATCAGTGGAGAAATAACTCCAGAAAGAATGAAGGGATGGAGCCAAAGCAAAAACAATACCCAGTTGTGGATGTGACTGGAGACAGAAGCAAGATCCGATGCTGTAAGAAGCAATATTGCATAGGAACCTGGAAAGTCAGGTCCATGAATTAGGGCAAATTGGAAGTGGTCAAACAGGAGATGGCAAGAGTGAACGTCGACATTCTAGGAATCAGCGAACTAAATGGACTGGAATGGGTGAATTTAACTCCGATGACCATTATATCTACTACTGCGGGCAGGAATCCCTTAGAAGAAATGAGGTAGCCATCATGGTCAACAAAAGAGTCCAAAATGCAGTACTTGGATGCAATCTCAAAAAGGACAGAATGATCTCTGTTCGTTTCCAAGGCAAACCATTCAATATCACGGTAATCCAAGTCTATGCCCCAACCCGTAACGCTGAAGAAACTGAAGTTGAACGGTTCTATAAAGACCTACAAGACCTTTTAGAACTAACACCCAAAAAAGATGTCCTTTTCATTATAGGGGACTGGAATGCAAAAGTAGGAAATCAAGAAACACCTGGAGTAACAGGCAAATTTGGCCTTGGAATATGGAATGAAGCAGGGCAAAGGCTAATAGGGTTTTGCCAAGAGAACACAGTGGTCATAGCAAACACCCTCTTCCAACAACACAAGAGAAGACTCTGCACATGGACATCACCAGATGGTCAACACCGAAACCAGACTGATTATATTCTTTGCAGCCAAAGATGGAGAAGCTCTATACAGTCAGCAAAAACAAGACCAGGAGCTGACTGTGGTTCAGATAATGAGCTCCTTATTGCCAAATTCATTAGCATATACTCTGGTGTTAAGTCTTCTTTTGAATAACCAAAGACATTTTCCCACCCCTCAAGCTGGAAGTCTTGACAGTAGTTGATGTGGTAGTCTTGAGTCAGAGGGCAGTCTGGATACAAATTCCTTCCTTTTGGGGAACCCTCAGTCTTTTAAGGCTTCAGTGATGGAGAAGATCTACGCACAGGAGGGAAGGTGTGGTAGAATACATAATCTGACGGGAGAAAAAATGCTGCTTTAAAACTCTAAATCTGTGGTAATTTGTTTTTTATGAAGCAAGAGAAAAATAATACAAATTTGAAATACCTTACCATACCCAAGTAAGGATCTTGGTGATTGATATTTTGATCATTTTTTTGTGGGGGAGGATGTTACTTTATTTTAAAAATAACAATTTAAAAAAATTACAAAAGGTAGTATATGCACATAAAAGTAAAACATAAGAAACCAATTCTCCCCTCTCCCACAAACACACTATTCTGCAGCTTATTTCTCTTAACAATATATGTAAAAGAGCTTTTCATCTTTGCAAATATAGACGTACTCTTTTCCTCAAAACTTTCCAAGCATTCTTGGTTCATAGCATTCTCAGTAACTCAGTGCTCACTACACTGCCTAAATAAATACCTAATGATTCTGTTATTAAGTAGTAAGATGTCAAAACTTAGGAAGCATTTACGTCATAACAATTCAATACATAGGTGGAAAATAAAGTGTAAACTAATAGAAAAAATACTTTAACCTCACTCTTGAATAATCCAATTTCTTGCTAATGGGATATGCATCCACAGTGGTCACTACACACCTCTCCTGGAATCACAGTGGACATCACCACCCTCATTTCCTGTTCTATATTTATTTTTGCTTTATTGTTACAGGAATTGCTAAAAACTCATGTTTGAAAGATATAGAATCACCAAATGGAATGTAGCATAACTTAATATTGAAATTAAACTACCTTGGGATAGCAGTGTGCACAAAGTCCAACAGGTGTTAAACATTACTATGCTTATCCAAAAATGTAACGTATATTCAGGCACTTCTGTGAATTCACTGTCATGTCCTGGTGTCTGTTGTTGGCACAATTTGGGAACTGTAACTCTATCCCATTCCTTTTAACGGGCACATATTAATCAATTTTATGGATAAAGTTGTTTTAATTACTACTCTTTAATTCCAAAGAAAGGCAATGCCAAAGAATGCTCAAACTACCCCACAATTGCACTCATCTCAGAGGCTAGTAAAGTAATGCTCAAAATTCTACAAGCCAGGCTTCAGCAATACATGAATCGTGAACTTCCTGATGTTCAAGCTGGTTTTAGAAAAGGCAGAGGAACCAGAGATCAGATTGCCAACATCCACTGGATCATGGAAAAAGCAAGAGAGTTCCAGAAAAACATCTATTTCTGCTTTATTGACTATGCCAAAGCCTTTGACTGTGTGGATCACAATAAACTGTGGAAAATTCTGAAAGAGATAGGAATTCCAGACCACCTGACGTGCCTCTTGAGAAACCTATATGCAGGTCAGGAAGCAACAGTTAGAACTGGACATGGAACAACAGACTGGTTCCAAATAGGAAAAGGAGTACGTCAAGCCTGTATGTTGTCACCCTGCTTATTTAACTTCTATGCAGAGTACATCATGAGAAACACTGGGCTGGATGAAGCACAAGCTGGAATCAAGATTGCCAGGAGAAATATCAATAACCTCAGATATGCAGATGACACCACCCTTATGGCAGAAAGTGAAGGGGAACTAAAAAGCCTCTTGATGAAAGTGAAAGTGGAGAGTGACAAAGTTGGCTTAAAGCTCAACATTCAGAAAACTTAGATCATGGCATCTGGTCCCATCACTTCATGGCAAATAGATGGGGAAACAGTGGAAACAGTGTCAGACTTTATTTTTCTGGGCTCCAAAATCACTGTAGATGGTGACTGCAGCCATGAAATTAAAAGACGCTTACTCCTTGGAAGGAAAGTTATGACCAACCTAGACAGCATATTGAAAAGCAGAGACATTACTTTGTCAACAAAGGTCCATCTAGTCAAGGCTATGGTTTTTCCTGTGGTCGTGTATGGATGAGAGAGTTGGACTATAAAGAAAGCTGAGCGCCCAAGAATTGATGCTTTTGAACTGTGGTGTTGGAGAAGACTCTTGAGAGTCCCTTGGACTGCAAGGAGATCCAACCAGTCCATCCTAAAGTAAATCAGTCCTGAATATTCATTGGAAGGACTGATGCTGAAGCTGAAACTCCAATCCTTTGGCCACCTGATGTGAAGAGCTGACTCATTTGAAAAGACCCTGATCCTGGGACAGAATGAGGGCAGGAGGAGAAGGGGATGACAGAGCGTGAGATGGTTGGATGGCATCACGGGCTCAATGGACATGGGTTTGGGTGGACTCCAGTAGTTGGTGATGGGCAGGGAGGCCTGGTGTGCTGTGATTGATGGGGTTGCAAAAAGTTGGACACAACTGAGCGACTGAACTGAACTGATACATGTTTGTATATGTTCTGTGCTATGCTTTGCCACTCAGTTGTGTCTGACTCTGTAACACCATGGACCTGAGCCTGCCAGGCTCCTCTGTCCATGGGGAGTCTCCAGGCAAGAATACTGGAGTGGGTTGCCATGTTCTCCTCCAGGGGATCTTCCCAACCCAGGGATCGAACCCAAGTCTCCTATATAAATATACACACATATATATACATATATATACATATATATATATATATATATATATATATATATATAGTGGTAAAGAACCCATCTGCCAATGCAGGAGACATGATTTTGGACAGAGGAGCCTCCTGGGGTACAGTACATGGGGTCGCAAAAGAGTTGAACACGACTTATGGACTAAACAGAGCCACTGGGGAAGACCAAAGGATGCCATGCAGGGCCAAAAGTGGTAATTAACCAAGTTTTATGAGTAACCTGAGGTCCATTAAAAATGATGGAGAACTTTTATTCATCTTCAGTGTTTTTAACATTATATTTTATTTTTACCGTGGTTAATTTAAACCTTTCATTAGTGATAAAGAGCTAGGTCATAACTCCTTGAAAGGGGAGTAAATAGGATGAGAGAATATAGTATCAATGTCCTCATTGTGAGATATGACACTTGGTGGTTGATCATTGTATTGTATCAGTTTTTTTATTGTGTAACAAATTACCCTACAACTGAGCAACTGAAAACAGCAGTAAATGTTTGTTATGCATCACATTTTCTATGGGGCAGGAATCTAGAGAGAATTAATGGGCAGTTTTGGTTTAGGGTCTTTTGTGAGGTTGCAGTCAAGATGTCAGGTAGGATTGCAGATATGTGAACGCTTGGGCTAGAGAATCTGCCTCCATGAGTTACTCAGAGGACTAGAAAGTTCATGCTGGTCGTTGGCAGGGAGACCACGGTTTCTTTATACATGGACCTCTCCTCAGGACTGTGAGTCCCTACTGTCATGCTGTGAGTGTCCTTACAGCATGACAGCTGAGTTCCCCAAGAGCAATCAATACAAGAGAAAGGGAGGCAGAAAGCTCAATGTACGTATAATTAAGAGTCAGAGGTCATACACTGTCAGCCTGTCAACTATTTTATTGGGTACAGAGGCCAGGCGTGACTTAATATGGGAGGAGACTGCAAGGCTACAAGTACTAGGAACCAGGAATCCTTGGGTGCCATCTTGGAGGCTGGCTACCATATGTACCATCTTTAAAACATGGAAAAATTAAGTGAAGGAAGGACAGGCATAGTAGATAAAGTATAAATATGGGATTGACATGAAGCAAGTAAGCTGATAATCTTTGTGTATAATGTTGTGATCTGCTGCAAAAAAGACGTAACATCTTAGTTTTATGAAAAATAAGCCTATAGATAGACCTTAGTAATATTCTAGGATATTGTTTTCAGGGTTTTTTTAAATTTTACACATTGACTTTATTATTATTAGTGACTTAATTAGGGGATCAGTAAACAAAGGTACGCATGAATGGAAAGATGCAAAGTTTGAACCAATGCATATCTGAGATGTGTGTGAATAAATGATTTGGTTAAATCCTGTACCTCTGAGGTCAGAGACCTAGTTAATGCCTATACAACAGAAGTTAATGCTCAGGATTTTGTTCTCAGGCTATTAATATTCATATGTCTGGATGGTATTACTATAAGTGAATTAATGAATGAGTAAGTATATCTATATGGAAGACAAGGAAAGGCATACATGGTCCAATTATGAGTGTTTAATATATTTTTGCTATTAATACATTTCTAAAGTGCTCAGTTCCAATGTAAATCTATTTGGATAAATAGCATACAGAGATAAGTACCTGGAAATCAATGTTCTGCCTTATTTGAGGAGTGCTGACTGCTTATTGAAAAGAAGAAGATATGATCTAATTGGTTATGTCTGGGAGTAATGACAGAGAAGGCAATGGCACCCCACTCCAGTACTCTTGCCTTGAAAATCCCATGGACGGAGGAGCCTGGTAGGCTGCAGTCCAGGGGATTGCGAAGAGTCGGACACGACTGAGCGACTTCACTTCACTATGGACTAAACAACACAACAGTGCATTTGTTGTTGTTCAGTCGCTAAGTTGTGTCTGACTTTTTGCAACCTCATGGACTGCAGCACGCCAGGCTTCCCTGTCCTGCACTAGCTCTTGGAGTTTGCTCAAATTCACGTCTATTGAGCCAATGATGCCATCCAACTATATCATCCTGTATCTCTCCCTTTTCCTCCTGCCCTCAATCTTTTCCAGCATTGGGGTCCTTTCCCAATGAGTTAGCTCTTTGCATCAGGTGGCCATATAGTGGAACTTCACCTTCAGTCCTTCCAAAGAATATTAAGAGTTGATTTCCTTTAGGATTGCCTGGTTTGATCTCCTTGCAGTCCAAGGGATTTTCAAGGGTCTTCTCCAGCACCATCACCATATATATACACATACACACATGAGCACATTCATTAGGAGAAGGCAATGGCACCCCACTCCAGTACTCTTGCCTGGGAAGTCCCATGGACAGAGGAGCCCGGTAGGCTGTAGTCCATGGGGTTGCTAGGAGTCAGACACGACTGAGTGACTTCACTTTCACTTTTCACTTTCATGCATTGGAGAAGGAAATGGCAACCCACTCCAGTGTTCTTGCCTGGAGAATCCCAGGGACGGGGGAGCTTGGTGGGCTGCCCTCTATGGGGTCATACAGAGTCAGACATGACTGAATCGACTTAGCAGCAGCAGCATGCTTGCTGTTTTCAGAGAAGGCAATGGCAACCCACTCCAGTACTCTTGCCTGGAAAGTCCCGTTGATGGAGGAGCCCGGTGGGCTTCAGTCCATGGGGTCGCTGAGTTGGGCATGACTGAGTGACTTCACTTTCACTTTTCACTTTCATGCATTGGAGAGGGAAATGGCAACCTACTCCGGTGTTCTTGCCTGGAGAATCCCAGGGACGGTGGACCCTGGTGGGCTGCCGTCTATGGGGTCACACAGAGTCGGACACGACTGATGTGACTCAGCAGCAGCAGCATGCTTGCTGTTTTATGACTTTTCCTTTGTAAAAAATTTTTAAAAATTTTACTTATTTCCCGGTTTTATTTAGATGTAATTCTTTTCCTTTTAATAATGATTGTCTTTTCAAAATGATGAATATAGATCTATATCAAAATTTTAAAGCTTGTGTACTATTCCACTATGAACATAACATGCCGACAACAAACAAGAGTTATGATATGAGTTTTGGAAATGGAAAGAGGTGTGACTTAAATTCCAGTTCTGCTAATTCAGATCTTATGTGATCTTAGATATATGACTGGTTGCTATAAATCTCTGTTGTTTAATGAAAGTCATAGTTCTATCTATTAATAGCAGGAGTTAGTGGAGATGGGTTGGGGGTGTCCAAACTCAAAATGTTTTTAGCATCCAAGGCCTGAAGAGGAACAATCTTTATTCTTCAAAATTAAAATAACTTGACTTTAGTCCAGATGGAACTTTTATAGCCCTACCCAAAGTGACTGACATTCAGGAACAAATGTGAAGGCCAAGGAAAGAAGAAGGAAGAAAAAAGGAAGAAAGTAGATTAGTGGTTGCTTAGGGTTTTGGGGATTGGGGTTGAAGGAAGAAACAGAACAGGCTCTGTCTGAAAGCAGGACTCCATCTTGGGCCAGACTGTGGACTTTGAGCTATATGCCCAGTACCTATGGAAATGACATACCAACTGGAAAACCAGGCCCCCACAGGGAAGAGCCCCAGGGCTCTCCATGCCTAAAAGAATACCCTAATTATATGTGTAACCAAATAGAATCATACATTCTATTATGCTCACTGGGGTATGACCACAAGCCTATTGATAATTGTCCACTCTTAACTAACTACCTAGGCTTAAGGCATATGAATCATGGGTTAACTTTGATTGTATCTTTCTTTTTCCTTTGTTCAGACTAGTTTCAGGGAACCTCATACATTTAGGGTATATAAGGCTTTCACAAAGACTGGTCGGGGTCCTTGGCTTAGAGGAGACTCTGGCTTGGGCCTGCAGGTGTAATAAACCGCACTCCACTATCTGCATTGTCCAAGTGAGTTTGTTTATCGGAACACGTGGCTACAACAGGGTGCAATGGGGAATGTCAACAGATACGAGGGTTTTGGGGGGGGATGGTGAAAATGTTCTAAAATTGATTGTGGTTGATGATTACACAATTATGTAAATGTACTAAAAACTGAATTGTACATTTAATTGTACACCTTAAATGGATGAATTTTATGGTATGTGATTTATACTTCAATAAAGCTGTGGGGGGGAAAGGAAACTAGGATATTTTAATTCTGAAGGATCATAGCAAAATGATTATAAAAAGTGTCATACACACATGAAGCCCTTAATAAATGGTGGCTGTTACTCATTGATGTATTAGTGTGCTTGTGTTTTCCTCACAATGATGAACATTTTAAAAAGAACATTCCATCCATAGCAATATGGAGCACTTAGAAATGTCCATAAATTTGGAATTTTATGTGCATTTTAAAGGACTCCCTTGCTCACAAAGGCCAGGGCTAGGCCCGTGGGCTTTTCCTTAAGAGGGTAGTGTGCCAGCAAAGCATCCTTTTCTAGGGTTTTCCTGTCAAAACGGTAATACAACACACAGAAAAGAATACTTCCAGTACTATTTCCAAAGGCCTTGCTTTCGGAAAAAGTTTCAGTATTGTTAAATATTCAAAGTATCTCCATTATAACACTTAACGGTATTGCTGTAGGTTCTGGTAGAAAGTACAGTGAAGTCGCTCAGTCGTGTCCGACTCTTTGCGACCCCATGGACTGTAGCCTACCAGGCTTCTCTGTCCATGGGATTTTCTGGTAGAAAAGCCATACGAATTGGTTCTGCTTTGATCCTGTGTGTGGAAGTTCCCACGCACTGCAGTAGGGGAAAAACGTGCTCTACAGCTCTATTGTTTTCATGATTACTTCTAACAATGGTATTACCTCCCGGGTTATGAATACATCTAAGTTGAACTGGAAATACTTAGTTTAACTTTTTAAACAGCAGAATTCATGATGGACAAGAGAAGCCTGGCGTGCTGCAGTCCACGGGGTCGTAAAGAGTCGGATTGAATGAACTGAAAGTGGTTAACAGGTGGGGAGAGGGCTGGACTGAACTGTGTGAGGAGGTGTGTAACTGAGGAATTGGGAGTCAGGAGGAAGCCACCAATATAAAAAAAAATTTTTTTTTTTTTAAGAAAGCGAGGCTACAGAATTTACAGCACATAGTATGTACACTTTTAGGTTCCCTCTTTCCCCTAAAGTTTGTGCTAGTGTGCAACTGAAGCCACCAGAGTCGCTTTTCACCAGATAAGGAAGCTACTCCAGGGCTTCCAGCACCTCAAGGAAGTTTCAGGGCAAGGCGCCCAGCCTGGCGGAACGCAGATGCGTGGGGCAAGCTGTGCGGGGCAGTTCACTCCCGGGCAGCAGGAGGCCCCGACTGGCTGGGGCGGGCAAGCACCCGGCACTTAGGGGCGGAGACGTAGGGCGGGTCACCAAAGGTCGGGCGATTGTGTCGGGAGGCGAACGGGGCGTTGGCGACGGCGGGCGGAGCTGGGGGGTAGTGATGTAAGGAACGGAGGGATCCCACTGGGAGAGCCGGGGCGGCACGGTGAGACCCTAGGGGTGTGGGGCGGGGATCCCAGTCCCGCCCTGTTTTCCCCGCCCCTCCCCCCGCCTCCTTCACGCCCCTCCCCCCTCCTCCCCTCTGGTTGGAAAGTTTCTAGAATCTCTTCCCAGCGGCCTTTGCGGTTCCAACATGGCGGAGCTGACGGTGGAGGTTCGCGGCTCCAACGGGGCTTTCTACAAGGTACCGAGCCTTTTGCTGCTTTGTTGGCTTTTCTGGGGGCTCGGGTCGGTTTGGGGGAGGGTTGGTGGTTCAACATAGTGGGGTTTGGGGTCGAAAAAGGCGGCCAGGACAAAGCGTGAGGCCACTGGGTTCATCGCTTCTCCCCCCTCCACCCGCGGTTTAACGGTCTCGGGGGCCCGGGCTCCGTTATGTTTTGAAACAACACGTCGGACATCTCTTGCGTATTCCTACTTATGAACCTTTTTCTTGGATGCTAGTGTGGCCGTTCGCGGGCCGGTGAGGAGAAGCCGAGTGGCCGCAGGGAGCTTCCTGGGAGCAGGCCCGAGCGCCGAGAGGTGGGGGGAGTCGTGAAAAGGAGGTGGTGGGATTGTGTGGTCACAGCCACTCCCCCGCCCCTCGGACTGGGCCGAGCGAGAGCGCCTCGGCCCGCGGCGACGACCCCTCCCCACCCCCTTGGGGGGTGCCTTGCGGAATCTTAGGAATTCACCTTTGTACTAGGGTTTTGGGCTAATAAACTTAAGTGTCTGAATAGAGAGCGAGTGCAGGATTGAAGACGAGGATCGAAGAGAAAACTAGAAAACCTTGAAATGTGGCGGGTAGAAATATTTTATTTTTTTTGCCTGGGAATTTGGGCGGCGCCTTAGCCCCTCTATTACGGAAGAAAAGGCGAGAGTTCTAGGCTTTAAGATTTAAAATGTGAGAGGGATTACGAAGACACAGGTGGGGAGGTAACTAGTTTGTCTTTCAGTTATCCAGTGTTTTTGGAGGGTGTTGATTCACTCCCTCCCTCCCCCCCACCCCAACACACACACACACGTTTTTTGTTTTTCTTCGGGAAGAAGGAGGTGCATTATTGTGGGATCGAGTCTGGAAAACGGAAGAGGAATTCGAGAGTAGAGAAATTTATTAGGGGCTTCCAGTGTAGGGGTCACATAGTTGAAAATGAAATCCTTACAAGTTTAGTCTTGCCATTATAACAGTCCCTTCTCCCGATTCTCCCTTTCTCCCAAAGTAATGCCGCGATGTTACAAGATCAATACAAAATTCTTCCCAGCTGTTGTCTGTCAGTCAATCTCACTAAGCCAGCATCTCAAATGTTTGAGAGTCCTGGCTATTTTTATGAAGGGCCTTCTCCTAATACAGGAGTAGTATTGTGAGTACGCAGAATGTATTCTGAGTTTAGTTTCAGCGTACCTCGTATCTTGCACGGAATTTTCTCTTACTTGGTGGTCGTAATTCCTATTTTTAGTGTTTTCCGTTTCTAGTTTTCTAATTAGCTGTGTGAAATTGGTTTAGCTGTCACGTGGTTATAGCATAGTGGAGAATCACTCACTGTTGGCGTCTAAAGGATCTCTTTAAGCTTTTTACAAGTTTAAATCTCCTTAGGTGGTTAACATAAAGTGAAAACAGTGACTAGTGGAAAGGAGTCCTAATTGGTGAGTAGTTCCATTATCAGTCTAGGTTTACAACTTTTTGTCATACAAAAGCCCTGAGTAAAATTTGAGTAGGTACTTCATTAGCCTGTTGTAATGGTTGCCTTCTTTGAAAGACTGCGGATAACAGTTGTGGCACACTGCAGAAAGGGTGGGCTTATCATACTTTACTGTCAAGGGTAGATGAGGTTCATCAGTTTTGCATTATTCTCACCATTTGGGTGTTGAATTTCTGTGTAGTGGAGATACGCATTTTTTCCTGGCATATCGAAACACAGGAAAGATTGTTTTGCTTTAACAAATTATTTTCAGCATGTCGATAATAGATGATACAACACCATTTCTTTTTATGCAAGTATATTTTATGTTCATCTGCTAAACGTTTACATTTTAAAAAAATTTAAAAGGTTCAATAATGTCGACAGTTTGCAAGTTTTAGTAAAGATTGTTTACCATCTTACGTTGGTTTTGCATAGTTTTAGTTTTTTATTTTTATTTTTTTGCTTTGGTCTTTGTTTTGGAACTCTAGTTTATCGATGATACCTATCCATACTCTACAAAATCTGCTTGATTCTTAAACTTTTTGAGTCCATTACACCTATTTTGCTAACAAAGTGTAGTAAGGTGGTTTCTTTGGCAGAGGTTGGGAAGGACCCTAGCCACATTTGAATCTACTGAGGTAGCAGTTGAATGTTTTCAATTTTATGTCCTGCAATAATCCACTTGTACTTTGTGGAAGCTATGGTCCTCAGAACTCTGGAAGAGTAAGGATGATTAAGTGGAAGGAGCCCTACATTTGAAGTTAAACAAATAGGAATTTTAGGTCTCTACATACTTCAGCTTATTTAAGGTTATCTAGCAATGCACTGTTGACCAAATATCCCTGGTCCTATATTGTTTTGTGTAAAGTAAGACGTTTGAAGTAGTTCAGTAGTTTGTAATGTTTTTATCCCATGAAACTGTCCACTTGGAAAAAACTGTCTCACCGCATAAGCACTTTATTGTAGCTTCATAAATTTTTTTAGATTAATTTGCTTATAGTAAAATGCATGTTTTTAAAAACATCTTCTTTGACGATATGTAAGCTTTGATAAATGCTAACAGTTGTGTGAAGTGAAGTCACCCAGTCGTGTCCGACTCTTTGCGACCCCGTGGACTGTAGCCTGCCAGGCTCCTTTGTCCATGGGATTCCCCAGGCAAGAATACTGGAGTGGGTTACCATTTCCTTTTCCAGGGGATCTTCCCGACCCAGGGTTTGAACCCGGGTATCCCGCATTGGAGGCAGATGCTTTAACCTTTGAGCCACAAGGGAAGCCCAGCTGTGTAATCACTGCTGCTAAGTCACTTAAGTCGTGTCCGACTCTGTGTGACCCCATAGACAGGAGCCCACCAGGCTTCCCCGTCCCTGGGATTCTCCAGGCAAGAACACTGTGTAACGTGTAACACTGTGTAGTGTGTAATCACTACCAGTAGGTTAAAGGGATAGAATAATTCCATCATCCCCTAAATTTCTATGTTGTCCCTTTGTAGTCATCCTCTCTCCTCACCCCTGGAACCTAGGGTGGTTTCTGTCCCCATAGCTTTCCCTTTTCCATAATGTCCTAAACATAGAATCATACAGAATGCTGTTTTGAGTTTGGGTTCTTTAGTTTAACGTGGAAGTAATTTTTTCAAATTTAAAAAGTAATACATGGTCAGTGAGGGATTTTAGAAACTATCAGAAAAAGCTAGAATAATAGTTAACATTTTGGTGTATTTTTTTTCTTTCAGCGGTGGTTTTCAATATACTGGTGGTTCTGATTTTCCTGTCATTTTCCCCCTTTGCCCTGCCCTCCCACCACACACTTGACTGTGAATGTGAATTACCATTGAAGAGTTTCAAAGTCATGGGGTTAGTGGCCAGTATCATCATGGTTGAGGCAGTGCTCTGTAGACATTGATTAAAGGTTTTTACTGGAACTGAAACTTCATTTCAGAAATTAGTTGGAACCGGTGAAAAGCTGAAGATGGAATCTAAAATAGGATAGTTTTTTTTCCTCCCCTAAATATTTACACAAATACTTTCTTTTGCATCCAGCTCTTTTTACTTAAAAACAGTAGATCTATGGTTGTCAAAGAGATAACTTAACTCTTGTTTGAAGCTAGGTAACTATAGGGATTGAAAAAATAGGAAATATGGTAATTAATCACTTGATAGGGGTTGTAATTTTATATACAAAACTTTTTTATAGCCTTTTTTTATCTGGAGCGCAGCGTCATAGGGTTTATACTACTGTGCCATTTAAGATGCTTTTATTATTATTTATTTTTTTTAAAGCTTTCAGATAGAATTTACATTCTCTGATAGTATTGATAGTATATTTACGGAATTGTGTAACCATTACCACAGTTTTATTTTAGAACATTTTCGTTACCCCCTCAAAAAGCCTTGTACCCATTTGGAGTCATTAAAATGCTTTTTAACTGATGTATATGATTTTAAGCTTTGTAATAGCACTGCAGCTTGCATAGCCGTGGGCAGAATATAATTTTAAATAGAAGTTGAAAGTAAGTCACTCAATTTCTTGCACTTGGAGAGGAAAGTTTCCATGGTATTCCATGGAAAGGTGTGGTCTCTAAGATGGCTGAAGGAATTTTCAGTTCATCTCTTTAGAAGATAGAATTACTTTTAAAGCTCTGTAATTTCTGCTTTTGACTATGTAATTGATCAACTACAAAACATTTTAAAGTACCATGATATTTCCAAAATTTGCTTTTTGCTTTAGCTTAATATTGAAATTTGAGAGTAATTAAATGATACACCGGATTTATTATTGCTAACGATGATGGCCAATAGACTTATAGTAAAAGAGTTGTATTTTGAAAATGTGCTTACTTTTCAAAGTTGGTATAGAAGATTGTTGATTTCTTTGTGGAGATTAGTAATTGAGAAGATGGTTGCTGTACTATAATATGGACACTATTAGGTTAAAACATAGTTTAAGATATTTTGAAGCTATTTTTAGTTGTAAATGTTTTAAAATGAAGTTTTTTAAAAAGAACTAGGATTTAATTAAGTGAAAAGACCACTTAATTTTTTAAAATTAATTTTCCCATGAAGTTTTGTTTTTGTATTACAAGAACAATGTGTAATTAATGAAAAATCTGAAAACACAAAAGCAAAAAAGTAAGCCTTGATCTTCCCTATCTAGAGACAATGTCAAGACCTTGGCTTTACTTACAGAAAACATATTTTTCCATATTTTTTTCTATACATCATCAGATATTTGTGGGTATTGTGCAAGTAAAATAATAATTTACTATTGTTTATTACTATTGTCCATTAACCTTGGACTGCAAGGAGGTCCAACCAGTCCATTCTAAAGGAGATCAGTCCTGGGTGTTCTTTGGAAGGACTGATGCTAAAGCTGAAACTCCAGTACTTTGGCCACCTCATGCGAAGAGTTGACTCATTGGAAAAGACTCTGATGCTGGGAGGGATTGGGGGCAGGAGGAGAAGGGGACGACAGAGGATGAGATGCCTAGATGGCATCACCTACTCGATGGACATGAGTTTGGGTGAACTCTGGGAGTTGGTGAAGGACAGGGAGGCCTGGCGTGCTCGGATTCATGGGGTCGCAAAGAGTTGGACACAACTGAGCGACTGAACTGAACTAAGTGGTAGTAGTAGTGTTAGTTGCTCAGTCGTGTCCAACTCTGTGACCCCATGAACTAGTCCACCAGGCTTCTCTGTCTCCAGGGGTTTCCCAGGCAGGAATACTGTAATGGGTAGCCATTCCCTTCTCCCAAGGATCTTCCCTACCCAGGGATTGAACGCTGGTCTCCTGCATTGCAGAGTCTTTTACAGTCTGAGCCATTAGGGAAGCACCGTTGTTTTTTGTTGTTGTTGTTCAGTCTGCTTAATCGTGTCCAATCTTTGTGACCCCGTGGACTGCAGCCTTCCCTGTCCTTCATTATTTCAAGGAGTTTGCTCAAACTCGCATCCATTGAGTCTGCACTGCCATCCAACCATCTCGTCCTCTGTCATCCTTTTTTCCTGCCTTCCATCTTTTCCCATCAGGGTCTTTTTACAGTGAGTTGGCTCTTCGAATCAGGTGGCCAGAGTATTGGAGCTTTAGCTTCAGCATCAGTCCTTCCCATGAATATTCAGTGTTGATTTCTTTTAGGATTAACTGGTTTGATCTCTTTGCTGTCCAAGGGACTCTCAAGAGTCTTCTGCACTCGGCCTTTTTTATTTCCCAGCTCTCACATCTGTACACGACTACAGGAAAAACCATAGCTTTCACTATACGAACAAAGTAATGTTTGTTACTTACTGTGTATTCTTTGAGGCTTATACGTTTTGACTGGATAATAATTCAGGAACTGAGTTCTCTACCACAATGTTAAGGATGTAGCAAACTTGCTTTTTTGTAGTTGAACTGCAGTATACTTTCTATGATTGACCCCTAAATCTTGTACTGGCTAGTTGTGAAGCCTTAGATTTTTCATCTGCAGTATGAGGCACTTGGATTTTTTTTTGACAGTTCATCAAGTGGTGGAATCTACTAGGTCTTTAGTTCACTGAGGTTCTATCTAGCTCTAACAATAGCAGCAATTTATTGAGCACTTGTGGCTCAGACAGTAAAGAATTTGCCTGCAATGCTGGAGACCCAGGTTCAATCCCTGGGTTGGGAAAAGCCCCTGGAGGAGGGCATGGCGACACACTCCAGTATTCTTGCCTAGAGAATTTCATGGATAGAAGAGCCTGGCAGGCTACAGTTCATGGGGTTGTAAAAAGTCTGACAAGACTGAGTTTTTTTCAGACTGTTATACTGTGCAGGTACTTTACCTGAAATTATCTTATTTACTCCTCTCAATCACAGTGAAAGAGATGTTGTTACCGCAGTTAAGGAAACTGAGGCTAAGTGAATATATCCATAAAATGAATAGGCTGATTCAAGATTCAGATTGATGTTTCTGACTCCCAGAGAGCCTGATCTCTTTAGCCCTTATACGATTTTTAAGTATGAATATATGGCTTACCAAATTATTGTTAAATTATAAATTATTCTGGTGAATACAGTGGGAGTCAAGAGGACTGCATTGGGAGGATTCTTGGAGAAATGATTTGAACTATGTCTTACTATTACAAAAATCTGCCCTTTCCAATTTGGTAAGCACTATCCATGGGGCTGAAATGTAGTCTGAATTGACATGTGCTTTAATTGGAAAAGTCATACTAATATGAAAAAAAGGAATGCAAGACTCCCATATGTGTGCGTGCTGAGTTGTTTCAGTCTTGTCTGACACTGCGATCCCATGGACTGCAGCCTGCCAGGCTCTTCTGTCCATGGGATTCTCCAGGCAAGAGTGCTGGAGTGGGTTGTCATGTCCTTCTCCAGGGGATTATCCTGACCCAAGGATCGAACCTGCATCTCTTTTCTCTCCTGCATTGGCAGGCAGATTCTTTACCGCTTGCACCACCTGGAACTCCATTGTTTTAAAATACTGATTACATTTGAAATAAACATTTTACTTAAATATACTTAGAGGTTTAAAAACTAGATGATGGCTCAGATTATAATTTGTGCTGGATAGTTATGATTTATACATCCTCAGTTGTTAGCTTTATATTATTGGTTATGTTAGGTATTTGGGGAAATGTTTGAAACGCATGTATATATATATAATGAAACTTCCTGTTCAAATTTTGTTAAGATGTGGCACCTCTTGGTAATATTTGCATGGTAGTTATCAAAGGCTTGAAAAAAATTCTTTGGCAAATGTTTAGCTAATAGTAGTAAGTTCTGTTGTGATGTTTGTACGCAGTTTTCTTGAACCAAATCTTCATAAAGAAGAACTTGAACAAAACAAAATTAAGCAATGCAAAGCATTACTTTTGTTAATCTGAACATATATTTATATGTACAATAGTCTCTTCAGTTTATTTTTCCTGACATTAAAGAGGCTGAGAAGCCATGAAAAATGGAACCAAAATTAAATCTAAGTTAAATATCAGTTGTTATAACTTGTCTTCCATATTCTGGCCTCAGCATTTTTTGCTTAGGTTTTTTGGGAGCGTGAATAGAGGTCTCCCCCACTGATAACTGATATTTATAGTTATTGTTGACAAAGCTACATGGCATTTCCCTGTCAGTATTTCTTCAGAATCAGGAATTTCATCTTTCAGGTTCTTGTCTTTGTGCCTTTCTTATTCTGTTAATTAATAGTAGTAAAACTTCTTGACTTCTTGGCAGTCCAGTGGTTAAGACAACGCTCTCCCAGTGCAAGGGGCAGGGGTTTGATCCCTGGACCAGAAACTAAGATTCCCATAGGCTGCACAGTGCTGCCCTCCACCTCCCCCAGAATAAAACTTCTTTCTTGATTCATTGCTTTTTGCTTTAATAGTTTTTCAGGTTATTTTCAAGCCATGTTTTCTAGTGACTTGATATATATATATATAAATAGTATGTTAGTAGACTGTCAGTAAATATTTGTTGAATGAACAAATGAATCAGTTGTTCTTGGTTTTTGGACACTCTGACTTTTTAATCTTTATATAAACACAATGAAAAGAAAGTGAAGTCGCTCAGTCGTGTCCAACTCTTTGCGACCCCATGGACTGTAGCCTACCAGGCTTCTCTGTCCATGGGATTTTTCAGGCAAGAATACTGGAGTGGGTTGCCATTTTCTTCTCCAGGAGATCTTCCCAACCCAGGGATTGAACCTGGGTCTCCCGCATTGTAGCCAAACGCTTTACTGTCTGAGCCACCAGGAAAGTCCATAAACAACATATATACAAAACTAACTTCATTATTTCTGAGTTTTGTTTCAAACTGAACTTAAAAAAATTTTTTTAATGCATTGATTCAAGTTAAGATACTGTCTCAGAACTTATGAAGTGAAGTTTTAGTTGCTCAGTTGTGTCAAAGTCTTTGCAACCCCATGGACTGGGGCTCACCAGGCTCTTCTGTCTGTGGGACTCTCCAGGCAAGAATGCTGGAGTGGGTTGCCATTTCCTTCTCCAGGAGATCTTCCCAACCAAGGGATCGAACCCTGGTCTCTTGCATTGCAGGCAGACTTTACTGTGTGAGCCAACAGGGAAAATATAGGACTAAAGTGAACTTCAACTCTTGGCAAAAACTAAGTCATTATAGTTTAGTGTGGCCATTTGAAACCTGCAAGTCTTTCCATTTCAGAAACTGTTGGATATTATAAACCTGTGTAATTAATAAGCCTAGAACATTACTAGTATGTGAGTATTAGTAGATATTTATGTATTTTTATGAAATCCTCACATTTTCATTGCCATTTTTCATTCAGAACAGTTAACAGTTAAGCAGTTCTAATGGATGCTGAAGGCTTGCTTTGAGTAACTTTTTTCCTTAATAGAACCTGATGCATAATGATGCAATAATTTCTGTAATGCATCATGTAATTAGTAAATCTGTGGACTTTATTTATATAGCATGTGTCCATTGATTTGTAATAATTTTCAGATGTAGATGTTGTTCATGTTCAGTAGCAAAGTTGTGTCTAACTCTTTGCAAACCCATGTACTATAGTATGCCAGGCTTTGTCCTCTGCTGTCTCCTGGAGTTTGCTCAGATTTATGTTCATTTAGTTGGCAATGCTGTCTACCATCTCATCATCTGCTGCCCCCTTCTCATGTTACCTTCAGTCTTTCCCAGCATCATTGTCTTTTCCAGTGAGCTGACTGTTGCGGCAGGTGGCCAAAGTCCTGGAGGTTCAGCTTCAACATCAGTCCTTGCAGTGAATATTCAGGGTTGATTTCTTCTAGGATTGACTGGTTTGATCTCCTTGAAGTCCAGAGGACTCTCAAGAGTCTTCTCCAGCACCAATTTGAAAGCATCAGTTGAAAGCATCAATTCTTCTGTGCTCAGCCTTCTTTGTGGTCCAAGTCACACATCCGTACATGACTACTGGAAAAACCATAGTTTTAACAGTACTGACCATTATTGGCAAAGTGATGTCTCTGCTTTTTAATATACTATTTCTCAAAACTTGTAGATCCTTTAAATAAAAGTATATTGTTTGAAGTTAAGAAAATTTTTGATTGCAATTGCACACTTGAATGTGCTTGTTACTGGGATCAAATTACAACTCAGATCTTTTAGGTGTTGTATGTAAAAATTAAACAAGTTTATTACCTAGAATGTGGATTTGAGGTCTCTTGAGATGGAAAAATTAAAAAGATGTGGAGAGTGGTTATGTATATATATGTGCTGTCTGGAAAAAGTGCTGACTGACAGTATTAAAGCTATATTTCAACTCTTTAAAAAGATTTATACATGCATATGCAAATGTATAGTTTTATTGAGCATATACAGACTTGTTTTATTATAATTAAATCCCTGCCACTCCCCCCTGCCCCCACCGCTCCGCTCCCACCCCTGCCCTGCATATTTGGATTCCCTTCACTCTGTCCATCCGCAATCCATCATTTAGGTAGCCTGTTCATAGCCAAGTAGACATCATGCCAGATTTGCCTGGAGAATCCCAGGGACAGGGGAGCCTGGTGGGCTTCCGTCTATGGGGTCCCACAGAGTCAGACAGGACTGAAGCGACTTAGCAGCAGCAGCAGAATGTAATAGATACAAATTCAGATACAATTGTAGCTGTTTCTCAGTACTGCTGGATAAAAATAAGATAATCTAACATCTTGGCCATTTTCTCTGGGAATGTAATTTATTTTTTAATGGTTACATGTTTCACATAATTACCATGAAATCCAGCCATCCCTAGTTAATAAACACTTTGTTTCAAACATACATGCCATTCCATGTATGTTTTCTTGGATAGGTTTCAAAGAGTAATAAGATAGCTTGATGGAAGGGAAATTTATCAGTTAACTCTTGTTAACAGATTACATTCCAAAAGGCTTTTTTTTTTTTTTTTTTTAGTATTTTCTCAGTCAGTGAATCCCAGCCTCGCTACATTCTTGCCAGAAATAGACTTTATTATAGTCCTTCATTTTTGCCAGTTTACTGGGTGTAAAGGATTATTTGATTGCAACTTGGATTTGCAAATCCGTACTTGTGAATTTTAATGTTTGCTGGCCATTTGGATTTGCTTTTCCATATATTGCTTGTTTTTCTCCCTTTTACTTCTGGGATATCCTTTTTCACTTATTGAGATTTCCTAGGACTCATTGTCCCCAAGAAAAAGAAATGCAAAAAAGTAAAATGACTGTCTGAGAAGGCCTTACAAATAGCTGTGAAAGAAAAGAGAAGCGAAAAGCAAGGGAGAAAAGGAAAGAAATACCCATTTGAATGCAGAGTTCCAAAGAATAGCAAGGAGAGACAAAGCCTTCCTCAGTGATGAGTGCAAAGAAATAGAGGAAAAAAATACAATGGGAAAGACTAGAGAGCTCTTCAAGAAAATTAGAGATACGAAGGAAACATTTCATGCAAAGATGGGCTTAGTAAAGGACCGAAATGGTATGGACCTAACAGAGGCAGAAGATATTAAGAAGAGGTGGCAAGAATACATAGACGAACTGTACAAAAAAGATCTTCACGACGCAGATAATCTAGATGGTGTGATCACTCACCTGTAGCCAGACATCCTGGAATGTGAAGTCAAGTGGGCCTTAGAAAGCATCACTACGAACAAAGCTAGTGGAGATGATGGAATTCCAGTTGAGCTATTTCAAATCCTAAAAGATGATGCTGTGAAAGTGCTGCACTCAATATGCCAGCAAATTTGGAAAACTCAGCAGTGGCCACAGGACTGGAAAAGGTCAGTTTTCATTCCAATCCCAAAGAAAGGCAATGCCAAAGAATGCTCGAAATACCGCACAATTGCACTCATCTCACATGCTAGCAAAGTAATGCTCAAAATTCTCCAAGCCAGGCTTCAGCAGTATGTGAACCATGAACTTCCAGATGGTCAAGCTGGTTTTAGAAAAGGCAGAGGAACCAGAGATCAAATTGCCAACATCCGCTGAATCATGGAAAAAGCAAGAGAGTTCCATAAAAACATCTATTTCTGCTTTATCGACTATGCCAAAGCCTTTGACTGTGTGGATCACAATAAACTGTGGAAAATTCTGAAAGAGATCGGAATACCAGACCACCTGACCTGCCTCTTGAGAAATCTGTATGCAGGTCAGGAAGCAACAGTTAGAACTGGACATGGAACAACAGACTGGTTCCAAATAGGAAAAGGAGTACGTCAAGGCTGTATATTGTCACCCTGCTTATTTAACTTCTATGCAGAGTACATCATGAGAAACGCTGGGCTGGAAGAAGCACAAGCTGGAATCAAGATTGCCAGGAGAAATATCAATAACCTCAGATATGCAGATGACACTACCCTTATGGCAGAAAGTGAAGGGGAACTAAAGAGCCTCTTGATGAAAGTGAAAGAGGAGAGTGACAAAGTTGGCTTAAAGCTCAACATTCAGAAAACTTAGATCATGGCATCTGGTCCCATCACTTCATGGGAAATAGATGGGGAAACAGTGGCAGACTGTATTTTTTTGGGCTCCAAAATCACTGCAGATGGTGACTGCAGCCATGAAATTACAAGATGCTTACTCCTTGGAAGGAAAGTTATGACCAACCTAGACAGCATATTCAAAAGCAGAGACATTACTTTGCCAACAAAGGTCTGTCTAGTCAAGGCTATGGTTTTTCCAGTAGTCATGTGTGGATGTGAGAGTTGGACTATAAAGAAAGCTGAGAGCCAGAGACTTGATGCTTTTGAACTGTGGTGTTGGAGAAGACTCTTGCCAGTCCCTTGGACTGCAAGGAGATCCCACTAGTCCATCCTAAAGGAAATCAGTCCTGAATATTCATTGGAAGGACTGATGTTGAAGCTGAAACTCCAATACTTTGGACACCTGATGCGAAGAGCTGACTCATTCCAGACCCTGATGCTGGGAAAGGTTGAAGGCAGAAGGAGAAGGGGACAACAGAGGATGAGATGGTTGGATGGCATCACCGACTCAATGGACATGAGTTTGAGTAACTGGTGATGCACAGGGAGGCCTGGTGTGCTGCAGTTCATGGGGTCGCAAACAGTCAGATACAACTGAGCTACTGAACTGAACTAAGGACTCATTGTAAGAGTAACCCTTCTTCGTCTGTAATCTGTTAACTTTATGGTATCCCTGTCCATAGAAAAGTTCTATTCTTTATGTACCGAACTATTTCCCTGTTAAGACTTCCATGTGTCCAGCCTGGTTAAGACAGCCAGTGTCCAGGTTATACATATAATTCCTTAGATTTGCTTGTAGTGTTTTATTCATTTATTTCATGTTTACTACATTAAAACTCATTTTGACTATTCATAGGCAGTTGTGCTAGCACCATGTGTTACATAATCTCTGTTTTAAAAAGATTTTTTTCTATTTTTGCACATACGGAAATTAGGTACTGTCTGGGATTGGGAGGAGAGGAACATGTCCAGCATTTCGGAGAGATGGGTCCCGTTCAGTGTTGATAGAACCTTCTGAAAATTGTTCCCAGAAGTCTCTAGGGTGCTCTGGGAATACCGTAAAAAGTCCGTAAAGGAGGATATTGTGACTTGCTTCTGGGCAGATAAAGCCAGTTAGGAGTCTTATTTTCCTTACCTTACTGCTTTGGTCCCTCTCTGGTTTTACCTACCACATAATAAGTAATGGATCTGAGACCAATCTTAACAGTAAAACCAGTAATACTACACATTTAAGTTTTTTTTTCTTTTCTCTAATAAGGAGTTCTCTCTGTATCTGTTACCAATATACACAGTCCAGAAACATAAAGGTGTTCATTGTAAATTCTTTATAAATTACTTGAATTAAGAATTCTAGAAAGAATATCTGGTATTTTGTTGGGGAGGAGTAGTTTTAAGTACTTCTGGCATGTCTTTGAGTGCCTGGAAATGACCTTAATTGAAGTTTCAGCTCCTTCAGTTTGCAGATTGAATGAGACCCTTATGTGTAAAATTGTTTAGGTAAATATCACCACCTAGGTTTGGGAGTCCCTAAGTCAATTTCCTCAACCTAATAGAGTTTCTCATCTGAATTATAAAACAGAGAAACGCTGTTTTTTTTCAGTTTTTCCAAGGATTGTGCATAGCTAGTATTTTTCTATATGCCTTGGTGAGGAGTTAGTTCATTACACACAATGAATACCTTAGTGATTGAACTATATTATATTCTCTTAGAACCCTGATTAAGAAATAGTTTGCTGTATTCACTTTTTTTTTTCTTTTAATTCTGTAAAATGGATCATACAAGTGTAAAGTGCAAAAATAGGACAGCAGATGATTCTAACTATTGATATGTTTTTAGGTACAAAAGTAAGCCATGGGTGAAGATGTGTGTATAGTTGAAATTTGGGTCTTAGAGTCCAGAGAATGGGTTTTTTTTCTGTAAGTAGATTTGGGAAATCAGTGGAAGAGTTATACGATTTCTTTAGAATGGCATCAGTTGTAAGAGGCACTAAGAACAAATGTTGCCAATTGATCTATGAGTAGTCATAGTTTTATCTTTTAGAACTCTTGTATAGTTACTGAAAGATTATCTTTGAACACTTGGATTCATAAAAAGGAAAGTACAAGCAAAATAAATTGGCTGTGACATCTTTATGTTCAGATGATCGTGTTTCTTCTTACAATATTTTCCTCAGAGCCACGGAGAGCATTGATGTTGCAAGCATATGTTAAAAGAGCTCTCCTCTATTATCTCCAGGATTTTCTTCCAAGAATTTTCACTCACTCTGCAAGTTTTGATGCTGGTGCTTTCTTGATTTTTATCAGAAGGTGTCAACATAACAACCTTCTGGTAAGAAACCTAAATCCTTCCTAAAATGGTACTTCATTGGTTTGCAGATTGAATTATCAAGGGGTTGCAGTCAAGTGCCACAGAAAATTGCAAGCAAACCAAGTTTGAGCATGCTTAACAGTGACATTTATATCCTGGCAGCCATTCAGCTGTTTGCTATTTTAAGATGCCATCAATTCTATGAAGCATCCTGATTTTAGGGACTCAGAATGTTAGAATTGATGAGCTGGGAAGGTAGACTGGGGCCAGAGAATCACTAAACTGATAATTGATCAAAGACTAACAAGTGATCATCCATTTTGTCAGTTTTTTAAAAACAAAAACCTGAGGTCAAATTTTGCATAAATTATGCTATTAACCTTTTCCTTTCTCAGGGGTTATATTTTTATAATTACATTTATCTGCAGCAGTGAACTTTAACTGTGGAGGTTTGGAAAATGGAGAGTTTACCCAGTCAGAGGAAAGGCCCTATATGATCTAACAAACTGAAGCCTGTCCACCTTAATATATTGATAATTTATTTTAGTTTATTTTTAAAATATTTTATTGAAGTATAGATGATTTACCATGTGTTGTGTTTCTGTTGTACAGCTAAGTGTAAGTGATTTGGTTTGCATATATATTTTTTTCATATTCTTTCCCTTTATGATTTATTACAGGATATAGAATATAGTTCACTGTGTTATACTATAAGACCTTGTTGTTTTTCTGTCCTGTATATAATAGTGTGCATAGCTAATGTCAAATTCCTGATCCATTCCTCCTCCACTCTACTCCCCCTTGGAAACCACAGGTCTGTTCTTTGTCAATTTATGTTCAGAAATACAACATTTATTTATTTAGAAATGGAATATTTTATCACAAATTTGCTTCAGTAATTGAGCCATCAGTTGTAATGTCCTAGTTCAGTTCAGTCCCTCAGTCGTGTCCGACTTTTTGTGACCCCATGAACTGCAGCACGCCAGGCCTCCCTGTCCATCACCGACTCCCGGAGTCCGCAGAAACCCATATCCATTGAGTTGATGATGCCATCCAACCATCTTATCCTCTGTCGTCCCCTTCTCCTCCTGCCCCCAATCCCTCCCAGTATCAGAGTCTTTTCCAATGAGTCAACTCTTCACATGAGGTGGCCAAAGTACTGGAGTTTCAGCTTTAGCATCAGTCCTTCCAAAGAATACCCAGGCCAGATCTCCTTTAGAATGGACTGGTTGGATCTCCTTGCAGTCCAAGGGACTCTCAAGAGTCTTCTCCAATAACACAGTTCAAGAGCATCAATTCTTTGGCACTCAGCCTTCTTCACAGTCCAACTCTCACATCCATACATGACAACTGGAAAAACCATAGCCTTGACTAGATGGACCTTTGTTGGCAAAGTAATGTCTCTGCTTTTGAATATGCCATGTAGGTTGCTCATAACTTTCCTTCCAAGGAGTAAGCATCTTGTAATTTCATGGCTGCAGTCACCATCTGCAGTGATTTTGGAGCCCAAAAAAATACAGTCTGCCACTGTTTCCCCATCTATTTCCCATGAAGTGATGGGACCAGATGCCATGATCTTCGTTTTCTGAATGTTGAGCTTTAAGCCAACTTTGTCACTCTCCTCTTTCACTTTCATCAAGAGGCTCTTTAGTTCCCCTTCACTTTCTGCCATAAGGGTGGTGTCATCTGCATATCTGAGGTTATTGATATTTCTCCTGGCATTCTTGATTCCAGCTTGTGCTTCTTCCAGCCCAGTGTTCCTCATGATGTACTCTGCATAGAAGTTAAATAAGGAGGGTGACAATATACAGCCTTGACGTACTCGTTTTCCTATTTGGGACCAGTCTGTTGTTCCATGTCCAGTTCTAACTGTTGCTTCTTGACCTGCATACAGATTTCTCAAGAGGCAGGTCAGGTGGTCTGGTATTCCGATCTCTTTCAGAATTTTCCACAGTTTATTGTGATCCACACAGTCAAAGGCTTTGGCATAGTCAATAAAGCAGAAATTGATGTTTTTCTGGAACTCGCTTGCTTTTTCCATGATCCAGCAGATGTTGGCAATTTGATCTCTGGTTCCTCTGCCTTTTCTAAAACCAGGTTGACCATCTGGAAGTTCACGGTTCATGTAGTGCTGAAGCCTGGCTTGGAGAATTTTGAGCATTACTTTACTAGTGTGTGAGATGAGTGTAATTGTGTGGTATTTCGAGCATTCTTTGGCATTGCCTTTCTTTGGGATTGGAATGAAAACTGACCTTTTCCAGTCCTGTGGCCACTGCTGAGTTTTCCAAATTTGCTGGCATATTGAGTGCAGTACTTTTACAGCATCATCTTTCAGGATTTGGAATAGCTCAACTGGAATTCCATCACCTCCACTAGCTTTGTCATAGTGATGCTTTCTAAGGCCCACTTGACTTCACATTCCAGGATGTCTGGCTCTAGGTGAGTGATCACACCATCGTGATTATCTGGGTCGTGAAGATCTTTTTTGTACAGTTCTTCTGTGTATTCTTGCCATCTCTTCTTAATATCTTCTGCTTCTGTTAGGTCCATACCATTTCTGTCCTTTATCGAGCCCATCTTTGCATGAAATGTTGCCTTGGTATCTGATTTTCTTGAAGAGATATCTTGTCTTTCCCATTCTGTTGTTTTCCTCTATTTCTTTGCATTGATCGCTGAGGAAGGCTTTCTTATCTCTTCTTGCTATTCTTTGGAATTCTGCATTCAGATGCTTATATCTTTCCTTTTCTCCTTTGCTTTTCGCTTCTCTTCTTTTCACAGCTATTTGTAAGGCCTCCTCAGACACTTGGGATTATAGTCATTAAAAACATAGATTTCTATGGTGGTCTTCTCTGATGGTCCAGTGGCTTAAGACTCTGCACTTGGGGTTCTCTCCCTGGTCAGGGAACCAGATTCCACATGCCACAGCTAAAGATTCCAAATGCTATAGTGAAGATCTTGTGTGCTGCCTCAAAGAACTGACCCTGCCAAATAAATATTAAGGAAAAAATAAAGTTTCCATTTATGAAGATTATTCTGTTTCTTGATGGCCTTTTTTGCTCAGTATTTGATCATCAGTAAATGCTTCTAACAAGAATTTTGAAGTTTAAGAGTTAACAGCTTTAGGGTGTAAGTCTCGGATTTTGGGGTATGGGCTTCCACTTATATCTTGTTTTAAGGATTCAAGCTGTAAGACTTCTGTTAGTAGTTTGCTGAGTATTAAGATTTTTTAAATTTATTGATCGATTGACTTATTTTAGGGGGAGGCTGTGCTGAGTCTTCATTGCAGCGTCAGGGCTTCTGATTGTGGTGGTGACTTCTCTTGTGGACTCTGGGACACTTGGGCTTCACTAGTTTCGGCTCCCTGGCTTTAGAGCACAAGCTCAGTAGTTGTGGCACACGGGCTTAATTGCTCCATGGCATCTGGGATCTTCCTGGACCAGGGATCGAACCAGTGTCTCCTGTATTGGCAGGTGGATTCTTTACCACAGAGCCACCAGGGAAGACCCTAAATGCTTTTTTAAGTTTCTGTTTCCCTCCTTATAAGTCATTTTTGTGTTGTAAAGAATTGCAGTAATAGGAGGTCATTACAGCATATTTGAGAAACCTAAGTAGCATGTGAATTTGAAATGACACCTTGCAGGCCAAGAAATTTTTTTAGACTAGTATGATGTGTTGCTAATGAATTTAGTGGGAATGTTTTCAAAGGGATTTACGGATCTCTGTAGATTTCTAAGCCATCACTCAAGCAGAGCCTCTGATAAATTAATCAGTATTTCAGACAAGGTAGCTAAATTAGATTTTGATGTTTTGTTCTGGGACTTTAAATAGGTTTTTTAGGAAAGGTGCCTTATTTCTTCAAAATGGTATTGTTATCAGACTTGACTTTTTGGAGTTTAAAAATATGAATTAGTAAAAGTGTTCTGTCATTTAATTTATAAGGATTTAATGGAAAGTGTTCCAGACAGAAGATGAGATTTTTTAAATACTTATTTTTAAAAATAAATATTTTGTGGAGTCTTTAGTTTCAGCATATGGGATCTAGTTTCCTGACCAGGGATTAAATTCGGGCCCCCTCCATTGGGAGAGCAGAGTCTTAGCCCCTGGACCACCAGGAAGTCTGAAGATGAAATTTGAGGTTCAGCGTTTATAATCTTCTAGGGAGTAAAACTTGGGGGCTGTATATATGTGTGTGGTTTCAGCTTCCCTTTCTCTACAGTGAGAATGAGGCATCTGGAAGGTCTTTAAAAGAAATTGTGGGATGTGGAAGGTCTGCTTATTTTCATAGTGGCTTTCCCATAGCCAGGGTCCGTAATGCATCTGTTCTGATTTTTGACTATATAACCTCAACCTTTCAATTCCTGAAATTCATTCATACCGTGTTCATTGTTGCTTAAACTATAGGATTTTCCCCCCTATGATTCAGTTCAGTCGCTCAGTAGTGTCTGTTTGCGACCCCATGGTCCATAGCACACCAGGCTTCCCTGTCCATCACCAACTCCCGGAGCTTGCTCAAACTCATGTCTATTGAGTCAGTGATGCCATCCAACCATCTCATCCTCTGTTGTCCCCTTCTCCTCCCGCCTGCAATCTTTCCCAGCATCAGGGTCTTTTCCAATGAGTCAGTTCTTCGCATCAGGTGGCCAAAGTATTGGAGTTTCAGCTTCAGCATCAGCCTTTCCAGTGAATATTCAGGACTGATCTCTTTTAGGATGGACTGGTTGGATCTCCTTGCAGTCCAAAGGACTGGCAAGAGTCTTCTCCAACACCACAGTTCAAAAGCATCTATTCCTCGGCGCTCAGCTTTCTTTCTTTATGGTTCAGCTCTCTCATCCATACGTGACTACTGGAAAAACCATAGCTTTGACTAGATGGACCTTTGTTGGCAAGCTCTGCCTTTTAAGATACTGTCTAGGTTGGTCATAGCTTTTCTTCCAAGGAGCAAGTGTCTTTTAATTTCATGGCTGTAGCCACCATATGTAGTTATTTTGGAGCCCAAGAAAATAAAAGTCTCTCATGGTTTCCATTGTTTCCCCATCTATTTGCCATGAAGTGATGAGACTGGATGCCATGATCTTTGTTTTCTAAATGTTGCGTTTTAAGCCAGGTTTTCACTCTCCTCTTCAACTTTCATCAAGAGGCTCTTTATTTCCTCTTCGCTTTCTGCTGTAAGGGTGGTGTCACCCTTATGATTACCCTCATCAAATTGAAAAACCTGTTTTTCAGCTGTAGTGTTCTGTAACTTGAAAAATGTGTGTTTCAGTTAGGCAGATATTTGGAGCCCGCACCTTGTTCTTTCTACCGGCTATTTAAGCTCCCACCTAAAAATTACCAAATACCTTGTCTTTCTTTGGTCTTTATTACTGTAGCTTTAAAATAAATTTTAGTATCTGGTACGGATAGTGTTTCCTTGTTTTTCCCTACTGTCATTTAAAAGTTGTCCTTTTGAATGCTTTCTTGTTTGTTATTAAAGTTCAACTTCTTTTTCCCTCAACAGAATTACTGTCCTTAGTGTTTCAGTGGAATTCCATTTAAGTGTACATTGACAAGTTTAAAATATCAAGATGTAAAAATGAGATGTGGTTAACATTTTCCTAAATATTCTAATTCATCAATTAAGTTTTACACATGTCAGCACATAGGTTGTGTGCAGTTTTTGTGTTGTTGAGGGTATTTCTAGGACTTTGCTGTTGTTAGCAGAGTATTTTTTTTGTCTGTTTTATTTTTCAGCTGTTTATTTTTAGCTAGAAAGGAAAATTAATTTTGGTTAACTTGGGACCTTACTGAATCTTTGAGTTGTCTTTTAAATTTTTATTTTAGGTTATTTTATTTTGAATTGCCTTTGAAAAAAACAGTTCTTCAATTAGTTCAAGTGCTCAGATAGTCCTCCTATTCCCTTCATCTCTCCCTTAGTCCTGGTTTACATATAATTTTTGGCATTCCTGAGTTTTTACTGTATAATGCTTTTTTCATCAAGTATCAAGTTGATACTTGATCAGGTATCAAGTTTTTAATTTATTTTACTGTATAATGCTTTTTTAGGGATGGCTTTCTAAAACGTTTTGATTATACTTTAAATATGTTAAAGTGCCTTGTCACTTATCTATGATTATTTTAAATTGTAATTAAGAGATTCAGCTGTAAATATATACCCGGCTCTATGAATGAACAAGTTAAGGGATCATTTTATGATGGCTTGGAATCTTCTGCGTTTGTATATACGTGAAGAGAAGAAAAGGAAACGTCAGAGTATTCTGAGAAATAGGGTTCTGGGCCAGATGCGTATGAATAGGAAGAGAGACCAAGTCCCCAAAGGTTGGACTAACAAGGAAGAGAGAAGTTATGGATACTTAGTCATAAAGTCGTGTGCAGGAAAATGTTGCCATTGTTATTTGGCATCTCCTGACTCTCATTTTGGCAGAGACCTAACCTGCCATCTCTTTGAGTATCTAGGGAACACCGTTGTTCTCGTGAATTGAGAAGTGTTTACTGTGTTCTGTATCAGTGTGTCAATTTTATAGAGATCTGGCCATTAGAAGTTCTTTATCCCAAGAATCTAGGGTATAGGGATTAGAACATGTCCTTTAATTGTTCATTACAGTCCACATACACTTTACTTGGGTATCAAGTTTTTAATTTATTTAATCTCATACCTGAAAGATAACTAGCAATAAGAGTAGGTTCCAGAGTTACCCTTTTTCCTGTAAGTGTTAAAAATGTGTGCACTCAAAACTGATGCTGATGTTTGTGGTGTATGTAAAGTAGGAGTGGGGAGAGGTATAAGCACTGATTTTTAGATAGGAAAAGATTTTTATTATAATAGAATTTTCCAATGATTTGGAGCTCTGGTTGAACTTACCCAATATACAAATTATATAGAAATGATAAAGATTAATGGAACATTTCAAACTCTTTTATTTTTGTTTGTTAAGTACTAGAAGGCATTAGTGAAAGTTTGGCTAATCTCCTATGGAAAGATACGTCTTACTCTCTAATATTCATGAATTTGGTAATTCTCAGCTTTTGAAAATATTCCTTACCTTACAAATTCTTTACCTTACAAATGGCAAGAGTATAATAGAGATTTGCTGGTGACCAAAATGATTGCTGAAAGTAGATGTGCAGATAAACTAGTAGAAGTAGAGACTGGCCGAGAAGTCATTTTTGTAGTGTGATTAGAAAAATCACAGCTTGAACTGAATGGCATCTCTAGCTTTGAGAGGAGAACAGTCTTTAGAATTGCACGTCAGGAGCTACTACTGCACTCTGTAAAGTATCTTTGAGTTTTAGGCTTTGCATGAAGATATATGCATTGAAATACCCCATTGCACTCAATTGATCACAGGCATTTGGAGCTGAAGAGCGATCCAGGCCAAATTACGGAATCATGCAATTGAGTAGCAAATGTGGGAGGAGGGCATTGAGAGACTAGATACATGACTTACACATTTTGTGATTGATCATCCTGCATTATTAAAGAAAGTAAAATGATTTTCAGCCTCATCTGTTACTTTCTCCTCTCTTAAGACTTTCTTTAGTTCCAAAGATTTTCCGAGGTGGTAGTAGTGCTGATGTATTTGCTTTTGG
Source organism: Bos indicus (assembly GCF_029378745.1). Taxonomy (NCBI): domain Eukaryota; kingdom Metazoa; phylum Chordata; class Mammalia; order Artiodactyla; family Bovidae; genus Bos; species Bos indicus. Next base: position 86,711,229 of record NC_091760.1, on the reverse strand, counting down.
TTTCTCCACTGTCAGTTTGTTTCTTAGTCTTTAATTTGCTAATTTGCTTAAAATAATATCTGACACATAGTGTTTAAATATTTTTGGAAATTGATGAGGACATGTTTTAAATAAGTACTACAAGTTTGTGTGTGTATTTATTTAGCTAGTTGATACTGTATATTATGGAGTATAGTGTGATAAAGATATTTTAGAAAAAAATTTAAGTGCCTAGTGGTTCAGAGTATGTGAGCATTTGGCAAAGGTTGAGAATATTGCAATTCTGATTGACAGTAATACAGTGTCATTTAATATCTGTTGTGATCATGAAAGAGAGGTTAAGTAATTTGCAGGGTCAACACAACTCATAAATGATGAAGATGGAAAGCAATACCTGATCAGCCTATTCCAAGCTGAGTTGTTATCAGTATTCCATATTGTCTTTGTATCTCTAATATAGTGGTTTAGAGTTAATGTAACATTTAATTGAATATTTATTTCCTTTTAATTTTTTTTACAGGGATTTATCAAAGATGTTCATGAAGACTCCCTCACAGTTGTTTTTGAGAACAAGTAAGTTATTTTTTATTGATAGAGATCCTAATTTTGAAGATTGGTAGTACCAAACTGCTGCTTTTGGGTATTCCTCTTGCAGTCAGAAAATGAATGTGCTTTTGGGTGGGGGGTTCTTTGGTTTGATTATCTTTTTGAGTTAAAATGATTTTTGGTTTTTGATGACTTCACCTGGTTTTTTGCTCACCATTCACTTGTCACTTTTTTCCAAGACTCCTTTCATTGCCAAATCACATGTGAACATGAATCAGTTTTTGCAAAAAAAGACGGCATGAATGTAATTATAACATGCATACTTCTTAAAACCCAGAATTTTTAAATGACACTGTATAAGGCCTTCCAAATGCCCTTTTAATAAAATAAATGTATTAGGCTGCCTTAAATTGCTTGATTAGTCTTAAAGAATAATAAACAGTTTTATAGATATTGTAAAGGTTAGATAAAGTTGTGCTAAAAATGTCAAAGATGTGTGCTGAGCTTGGTTAGGAAGGATTATAAAGAAGCACTATATAATTGAAGGTCAGAAAAGAATTGGGCAGCTTTCCCTTTTAAGCTGTTTCTGGAACTGCCTGAAGAGCTATCTGCCCAACAGCTGTTTCATGTAGAAACAAGCGTTGAGATGATTCCTGTCTTTGAGCACCTGTTATATAGACAGTAAAGATGAAAAGAAAGCACTCCAATATCTTTTACTTGTCTCTTTTTTGCGCATTGTTGGCATATAGAAGCCCATTGGTTAAGTTCAGTTCAGTTGCTCAGTCATGTCCGACTCTTAGAAGTCGTAGGAATATATTATGTGCTGTTGCACCTCCCAGGCATATGAATGATTTATTAGAACCTAAAATAGGAAAGCATTTTAATTTTATCAACTTAGTTATAAAATATAGCACACAAAAAGCACAGCTAAAGCAGTAGTTTTAATACATTTGTATTTACTACAAAGATTAAAATAATTTTTTCTAAGTTTTAAGTGTATGGGTTCATTGTAGAAAAATTGTAAGAAAAATAAATCTTTTTGTAGTTTACTGTTCAGAATAATATTGACTAGTTTTCTGTATTTCTGTGAACATGTACACTAAAAAGGAATTACGCAGTTTATATTTTATAATCTTTGGAATTGTGTTCCTTTGACAGGTCATTTAGTTGTAAAAATGTTTGCAGTAAATTGATCACAGTGTAGCAGTGTAGAATGACATTATTTTAAATCTGAGTCATTACTGTGAGCTTAGCCTTTTTCATTTGCAGAATGATGTATGTGCTGTCACCTTAGGATGAATGATTAGGAAGGTAGTATGTAATTATTATCAATGACGTTAATTACCTATGAACTTCATCAAGAGCTATGCAAAATCTGTTCTAGCTCAACAGTCTGCTGAGGTGGTTTTTTTTTGGGGGGGGAGGGAAGCTAAATGATTGATTTGAAAAATTTACAGTGTTAAGCATAGACTATATAGCTTCTATATTAAGGAGTATTAGAATAGTATATATTAAAGTTCATTCATTTTCTAATCCTTCAGTTGGCAACCAGAACGCCAGGTTCCATTCAATGAAGTTAGATTACCACCACCACCTGATATAAAAAAAGAAATTAGTGAAGGAGATGAAGTAGAGGTATGTATTTATAAGTTTATTTTCTTGTGTACCTATTTTTTTTGTTTCAAATAGATATTCTTGTAGGAAAATCTGTTAGCTGATAGAGAATAAGTCTAAATTCCTTTTCTCTATTCTTCCTATTGGTAATGGCTGTGTAATGTAGCAGTACTTGAGTTTTGGAAGACGGAACTGGGATTAATGTCTCAATGCTCCTGTTTTTAGCTTTATAGCCCTGGTCAAGTTTGTTTTTTTTAACCACTAGAATAAAAATAATTTGAGAATTAAAGATGATAGTGCATTTGAGTTGTTTTCCACAGAATCTGGTAGAGAGAACTATATGATGTTGGTCATTATTTTCCTTTTTTTTTTTTTGCTAATTATTTTGTCTTCAGTATTTTCCTCAGTATTTTTGTAAAATGTTAGTATTTATCCTTTATTATAGTGATCATTAATATAGTTCATATGTAACAATGTGAAATGTTATAATAAGCATACTGCCTTTTTGAATATTATGATATTCAGAAAGATTTAAAAGGGAAAAAAGCAAAAATCACTTCCTAGAGATAAAATCCTAAATTTCATGGTTTACATATTCCCAGGCTCTTCCTTTCCTCTCTTTTAAAAAATAAAAATTGTATTTCTTTGTATCTTGTTTTTGTCACAATTAGTAGCTCCTGAATGTCTTCAGTACATATTTATTTTTGATTAATATGTCTGCTCTTATGTAACAGAAATTTTGAAATAATTGTGAAATAGAAGTATGAATTTGTTGGAGAGAGAAAATTTGATTTTTGATTTTTCAAGAAATTGATACCTCCAAGGAGCTCAAATATGCTAACTGTATTTCTCATAAACAGTTGTCTTGATAGTGTTGAAAGATTTTCAGATGTCATTTGTGCCTAGTTTATGTAGGCTAGGGTGGGAGAACTGGGGACACAGGTCAATCTTTAGTGATGAAACAGCTGTTTAAATGTTTTTATAAACACTTAACAGTACGTACTTTGTGCCACACATTGTCCTGAGTGCTTTGAATATGAGCTAATTTAGTTACTTGCCACTTTTATGTTTCATAATTTTTTAAATGGTAAATTTTCTTTTGAGTTAATTGTAGATGTTATGTTGGAAAGTCAGATTGTAGGACTTTAACCCCTAATTCACATTCTGAAATTCTGCCTAGATTTTAATTACTTGATCTAATTCTTCTGCTCCCCTGGAGTAGGAAATTTCAACCCACTCCAGTATTCTTGCCTGGAGAATCCCATGGCCAGAGGAGCTGGCAGATTACTGCCCATGGGATCGCAAAGAGCTGGACACAACTGAGCGACTAAGCATGCATTCTTCTGCTTTTGCTAAAAGCAAAGTATATTATGGGCTTCCCTCGGTGGCTTAGATGGTAAAGAACTTCCTGCAATGTGGAAGACCTGGGTTCAATCCCTGGGTCGGGAGCATCCCTAGAGAAGGAAATGGCAACCCACTCTAGTATTCTTGCCTGGAAAATCCCATGGACAAAGGAGCCTGGCGGGCTACAATCCATGGAGTTAGACACGATTGAGCGACTAACACTTTTTTCAAAGCAGGTTATAACTTCATTGTGTCAGGGTGCCACATGTATGGCCATCAGTTCTGTGAGTAGTGCTTTTCGTATTTAAAAAAATTGTTGTTCAGTTATTGGTAGTGTAAAGGCTCAGGTTAAAGGGAAAACTTGATGGAATGCTGTGGGTATTGTTGTTACAGTGTGCTTTCCTCAGTCTTGGAAGATCATGTCCAGTTGCTGGACCATTTTTATGGCTTGGGCCCCGCTACTTCCCAGCCAGTTGTATACAAAACTTTATTAAGTGATTTGGAAATTAATGATTACAGGGTGTTTTATTTCACTTTGTTTTATGGTTCAGTCTTCGGAAAATTTGTTCCTTAAAAATATGAGAATGGTAGTCTGGAATTAAGATGTAACTTTAATTTTTGAAAATTCATATAAGGAAAAAGTTTAAAATTAATCTTGCCACCTGTGGATTTATTTATTTATTTTTAGTTTTTGCCACCATGAGTTTAGGAATTTATCCTTAGGATATGAAATGTTTAAGGACTATGGTTATTAGTACTTTATATTTTGAGCCATATAACTTTACGTAAGCTCCGCCTCTTTTAAATTCAGAGTCACAGAGCTTCATATAAAAAGTGAAATGGTACAGAATTCCTTAAGGTAACAAGTGAACTTCCCTCTTATTGTAGGCATGTTGGTGTGCTTGTCTGCCTATCCCAGCTTAAATCTCATTTACCAAAGTTGAGTCTCTTCAAGATTTTTTCCTTGCATTTATAAAGAATATGTGTTTTAAGTTATAAAAATTGGGACTATACCTTATTTATAAATTTTTGTATTCAGTTAATTTATATATCATAGACATTTTCCTATCTGCACATACAGATTTAACCTTATTTTCCTCATCACCCCATGGTATTGGGTGGTACAGATGTATTATAATTAGAAAACATTGAAATTACTCAGTTTTTTTGCTTTTATTTCCCCCTCCCGCCCCCACCTCACATCCACATTTAGTGTTCTTATGTAAATCATCTTCTTATGATAGTATTAAATCTTGGTTATTGATAGTACCAAAATGTACCATTTTGTCCTCCAGAAATGATTCTTGAATGACCACTTCATAAGTTTGCTAATGCTCAAGATGTTTGCTCCTCATAGATTGACTGACTGGATTAATATTAATCTAATCTGTAAGATTTCATAAACATGGTAGAAGGAAGAAGTCTTTTATATTTTCTGAACCTTGAATGCTAGTGATACACAGTGTCTTTTAGTTTTATGACTATTAGCTGCTTGTTCTGTTTATTGTCTGTTTTTACTTCTTGATCCATGTAGTTTTTTATGTCAAATATGTTTACATTTTATGGGTAAGCTGCTATCTGTTGTATATTGTGTTTTCTCCCAGGCCGTCTGTGCTTAGTGACTTTTGCCATTAAGAACTTACTTAAGAACATTTCTTCACTTACTCAGGTCTGCCAGTTTCCCCAGTGTGGCCTCCAAGATAACCCATTTTAGTAGTTCCACAGATGTGGCCCCTTTTTTTTCCTTTTTTTAAAGAGCATTTAGGGTTTTTTTTTTAACTTTTTATTTTATATTGGAATATAACCAGTTAACACTTGTGATAGTTTCAGGTGTACAGAAGAGCAGCTCAGCCTTACATATACATGTATCCATTCTCCCCCAAACTCCCCTCCCATCCAGACTGGCACATAACATTAAGCAGAGTTCCCTATGCTATACAGTAGGTTCTTGTTGGTTATCTGTTTTAAATATACTCGTGTATGCCTGTCCATCCCAAATTCTGTAACTACCCCTTCCACCCATTTTCCTTTTCTAAGTCTACGTTTCTGTTTTATAAATAAGCTGATTTGTATCATTTCTTTTGGCCACTATTGTCTTTCTCCTAGTTGTCAGTACTATAGTAGCAGTGAAAACAGCTGACACTGGGCTTCCTTGGTGTCTCAGTGGTAAAGAATCTTCCTGCTAATGCAGGAGATACAAGTTCGATCCCTGGGTGGACAGAGCCCCTGGAAAAGGAGACAGCAACCTACTCCAGTATTCTTGCCTGGGAAGTCCTATGGACAAAGGACCCTCTGGTGGACCACAGTACACGGGGTCTCAAAAGAGTCAGACACGACTTAGTGACCAAACAACAACAGCTGACATTAACCATGAAATATATAACTAACTGACTTTTTAAACACTTATATCAGTTTCAAAGAACAGTTTCTTGAGGGCCTCTTTGAAATTCTATGAATATCTTTCCTAACCTTTCCAAGTTTCCTATAGCTTGATGGTTAGGAAGTTGGTTACCAGGTTAAGTTTTTGTCCTATATGTTATTCTGATATATCGTGCTATATTCGCAGGGTGTTGTCAGTTTTGTGCCAAATTACCAACTCTTACTTTTACAGCTCTAGGAACCATTTCTTTTTGAAGAACAGAAAGATGACTTTGATTTGGCCATCATTAATTGACTTAGAACAGAAATGATACAGGAGGGAGTTTTTCATTAGCTATTCAGGCATTTATCTAAAATCTAGCTGTATGACAGAGACCTAAAAAGACATTTCTCCAAAAGACATACCGATGGGCAACATAGAGATACTCACCTCAGCTAATTATTATTGTTGTTGTTCAGTTGCTAAGTTGTGTCTGACTCTTTGTGAACTTGTGGACTGCAGCACGCCAGGCTTCCCTGCCCTTCACTATCTTCCAGAGTTTGCTCAAACTCATGTCCATTGAGTTGGTGATGCCATCAAACCATTTCATCTTCGGTCACCCTCTTCTCTTGCCTTCAGTATTTCCCAGCATCAGGATCTTCTCCAGTGAGTTGGCTCTTTGCATCAGGTAGCCAAAGTATTAGAGCTTCAAGTTCAGCATCAGTCCTTCCAATGAATATTCAGGGTTCATTTTCTTTAGGATTGACTGGGCTTGATCTATTTGCTTTGCAAGGGACACTCAAGGGTCTTCTCCAGCACCACAGTTTGAAAGATTCAATTCTTCAGTGCTCAGCCTTTGGTCCAACTAGCATATCCGTGTATAACTACTGGAAAAACCATAGCTTTGACTATACTGACCTTTGTCTGCAAAGTGATGTCTCTGCTTTTTAATACACTGTCTAGGTTTGTCATAGATTTTTTTCAAGGAGCAAGCATCTTTTAAGTTCATGGCTGCAGTCACCATCTGCAGTGATTTTGGAGTCTAAGAAAATACAATCTGGCACTGTGTGCTTTTTCCCCATCTATTTGCCATTGAAGCGATGAGACCAGATGCCATGATCTTAGTTTTTTGAATGTTGAGTTTTAAGCCAGCTTTTTCACTCTCCTCTTTGACCTCATCAAGAGGCTCTTTATTTCCTCTTCACTTTCTGCCATTAGAATGATGTTGGTGGTTCAGTTGGTAAGTTGTGTCCGACTCTTTGTGACCCCATGGACTGCAGCACACCAGGCTTCCCTGTCCCTCACCATCTCCCAGAGTTTGCTTAAACTCATGTCCATTGAGTCAGTGATGCCATCATCTCATCCTCTGTTGTCTCCTTCTCCTGCTGCCTTCAGTCTTTCCAAGCATTAAGGGTCTTTCCCAGTGAGTCCTTCCAATGAATATTCAGAGTTGATTTCCTTTAGGATTGACTGGTTTGATTGTGTTGCTGTGCAAGGGACTCTCAATAGTCTTCTTGAAAGGTTATCGCTAAACCACGAAGGACGCCAGGATTCTTGGCCTCTGGAGGAGAAGAATTCAGTCCGGGGCCAGAGATGAGGCTTGATCTCTCTGAGCTTTTGTGTAATAAAGTTTTATTAAAGTATAAAAGAGAGAAAGCTTCTGACAGAGACATCAGAATGGGGCAGAAAAAGTACCCCCCTGATAGTCTTTAGCTGGATGTTATGTAGCTATTAGCAGTCTGCTAATTAAAGAAAGGAAATGTCTTAAAACTCAGAATGGCACCAGGCCCCTCACCCACAAGATGCATTTTGAGATAATCTTGTCATGCCAGGCCATAAAATGGTTGACATGAATCTTGAAGAAAGGCAGATCCCCATACAAATATATAGTTTTATTAACATAGATTAGGAGAACAATGTATGAGTATAACATACTGGTTTGTCATGATGGTTCTGAGCCTTTAGTTGGAACCAACTTGAAAATAGAGTCTGAGGTAAATGCATGGTACATTAACATAGTTTGAGACGAAATATTTCCATAAGAAAAATGCATTGGTTAGCTCAAGGTTTGAGAAAAGTTCAGGTGGAACCAATTGTCATTATGGCAACACAGTTTTAAGAGAAACCTCTTTTTAAATTTGTATAGAGAAGGGGAAAAAAATGTAACACTAGTTTGTTTCTTCCTGCCGCTTGCTGCTACTGCTAAGTCGCTTCAGTCGTGTCCGACTCTGTGTGACCCCATACACGGCAGCCCACCAGGCTCACCCGTCCCTGGGATTCTCCAGGCAAGAACACTGGAGTGGGTTGCCATTTCCTTCTCCAATGCATGAAAGTGGAAAGTGAAGTGAAGTCCCTCAGTCGTGTCCGACTCTTTGCGACCCCATGGACTGCAGCCCATCAGGCTCCTCCATCCATGGGATTTTCCAGGCAAGAGTACTGGAGTGGGGTGCCATCGCCTTCTCCAATAAAAAAAGTCTGACACTTGTAGCCTATTTTCTCCGTTTGGAGACCCCTGACCTTCCTGCCTGTTACCCTCTCATTCTCCAGCACCACAATTCAAAAGCATCATTTCTTAGGCACTCAGCCTTCTTAACGGTCCAACTCTCATATCCATACATGACTGCTGGAAAAGCCATAGCTTGACTAGATGGACTTTTGTCAGCAAAGTGATGTCTCTGCTTTTTAATACGCTGTGTAGGTTTGTCATAGCATTTCTTCCAAAGAGCAAGTGTCTTTTAATTTCATGGCTGCAGTTGCCATCCACAGTGATTTTGGAGCCCGAGAAAATAAAGCCTGTCCCTGTTTGCCATGGAGTGGTGGGACTGGATTCATGATTTTAGTTTTTTGAATGTTGAGTTTTAGGCCAGCTTTTCCTCTCTCCTCCTTCACCCTCATCAAGAGGCTCTTTAGTTCCTCTTTGCTTTGTGCCATTAGGGTGGTATCATCTTCGTATCTGAGCTTGTTGATATTTCTCCTGGCAATCTTGATTCTAGCTTGTGATTCATGTAGCCCGGTGTTTCACATGATTTATTCGGCATAGAATTTAAATAACCAGGGTGACAGTATATATACAGCCTTGACATACTCCTTTCCCAATTTTGAACCAGTCCATTGTTCCATGTCGACTTCTAACTGTTGCTTCTGCATACTGGTTTGTCAGGAGGCAGATAAGGTGTTCTGGTATTCCTGTCTCTTTTAAAACTTCTCCACAGTTTGTTGTGATCTGCACAGTCAAAGGGTTTAGCATAATCAGTGAAGCAGAAGTAGACGTTTTTCTGGAATTTGCTTGCTTTTTCTATGATTCAGCAGATGTTGGCAGTTTGATTTCTGGTTCCTCTGCCTTGTCTAAATCCATCTGAAAGCTCTCCAGTACATCTGGATGTTCTCATTTCATGTCATTCTGAAGCCTTGCTTGAAGGAATTGAGCAATACCTTGTTAGCATGTTAAATGAGCGCAATTGTACAATAGTTTGAACATTCTTTGACATTTCCTTTCTTTGGGATTGGAATGAAAAGTGACCTCTTCCAGTCCTGTGGCCACTGCTGAGTTTTCCAAATTTGCTGGCATATTGAGTGCATCACTTTTAACAGCATAACCTTTTAAGATTTGAAATAGCTCAGCTGGAATTCCATCACCTCCACTAACTGATCATAGTAATACTTCCTAAGGCGCATTTGACTTCACGTTCCAGGGTATTTGGCTCTAGGTGAGTTCCCACACCATCATGTGTGGCTAATTATTAGAGAAATGCAAATCACAATTACAATGAGATATTACAATGAGATATCACCTCATACTGGTCAGAATGACCATCATCAAAAGTTTACAGATAAATACTGAAGAGGGTATGGGCTTCCCAGGTGGCACTGGTTTTAACCTGCCTACCAATTCAGGAGACATAAGAGCCTTGGGTTCGATCCCTGGGTTTCGATGATTTCCTGGAGAAGGAAATGGCAACGCACTCCAGTATTCTTGCCTGGAGAATCCTACGGACAGAGGAGCCTGGCCGGTGTAGTCCATGGGATTGCAAAGAGTCTAGCATGACTGAGCACACATCAAGAAGAAATAGAGGGTATGGAGAAAAGGGGACCTTACTGCATGTTGGTGGGAATTCACATTGGTGCAGCCCCTATGGAGGCTCTTTTAAAAATTGAAAATAGAACTACCATACGATACAGCAGTCCCACTCCTGGACTTATATTTGGAGAAAACTAATTTGAGAAGATAATAGGCACTTCATTGTTCATAGCAACACTATAATAGCCATGACGTGGAAGCAGCCTAAGTGTCTATTGATAGGTGAGTAGATAAAGAAGATAATGGGATTATATATATGTGTGTGTATTTGTGTACACTTCAGTATGTATGTACATACAGTGGGGTATTAGTTATAAAAAGGAATGAAATAATGCTATTTGCAGCAACATAGATGAACTTAGACGTTATAGTACTTAGTGAAGTAAGCCAAAGACAAATATTTTATATCACTTAAAAAAATTCTTTTAATTTTTTGGCTGTGCTGCACAGCATGTGGGATCTTAGTTTCCCAACCAGGGATTGAACCCATGCCATCTGAATTGGAAGTGCAGAGTCTTAAACTAGACCACCAGGGAATTCCACATTTGATATCACTTGTATGTGGAATCTAAAATATGCCATAAATGAACTTATTTATGAAACAGACTCACAGACATACAAAACTTAGGGTTACCAATTGGGAAGGAGGACAGGATAAATTAGGAATTTGGGATTAACATATACACACTGCTGCTGCTGCTGCTGAGTCGCTTCAGTCGTGTCCAACTCTGTGCGACCCCGTAGATGGCAGCCCACCAGGCTCCCCCGTCCCTAGGATTCTCCAGGCAAGAACACTGGAGTGGGTTGCCATTTCTTTCTCCAATGCATGAAAGTGAAAAGTGAAAGTGAAGTTGCTCAGTCGTGTCCGACTCTTAGTGACCCCATGGACTGCAGCCCACCAGGCCCCTCCATCCATGGAATTTTCAAGGCAAGAGTACTGGAGTGGGGTGCCATTGCCTTCTCCGATATACACACTACCATCTATAAAATAAACAACTAGGACTTACTGTATAGTATAGGAAACTATATTCAGTATTTTGTAATAACCTATGATGACAAAGAATCTGAAAAAAGAAGTGTGTGTGTATATATATATACACAAAACTGAATCACTGCTGTACATCTGACGCACAGTATTGTAAATCAGCTATACTTTTGTTTTAAAAAAATTCAGCCATCTGAACTTTCCATTCTTATTGGTCAAGTCACAATTTCACCTGGCTTACTCTAAAATTTTACCACTTTACAAACGTGTTTGGTTCCTTGAGATTTGCCTTTTCAGCCAGCCTGTGAGATTTACATGATATTATAAAACATAAGTTAGCATGTCCAGGAATGGCTTCAAGAAGACACTATATGGCCTATACTAGAAAGTTGGTTTTGAAAAGTCTTAAGATTCAAAGTTTTTTTTTTAAACCTAATTAGTGGCTTTGTATCTGATTTCTTAAACAGTAATGGTGTATATTTTAAAATCTTTTTAGTTTCATAATTAATTTTTTTGATTAAGTATTTGCATAACAGATGATTTTGCTAACTAAAGATTGCTAAGAAAATTGGTAATTCCTTGGTGGTCCAGTGGTTAAGACTCTGCACTTTCACTGCTGAGGACCTGAGTTTGATTCTTGATCAGGGAGCTGAGATACCCCGTAAGCCATGTGGCGTGGCAAAAAAAAAAAACATTGCCAAAAAATAATTCTCAGCTGATAAAGTTGGAGATGATGGGAAAATGAGGAGTTCCTTAGGTTCTCTTAAACTGGATATATGGCATAATATTCTGGCATATTGAAAAGCCAGTAGAAAAAATGTTTTCCCAGTGAGTTCACGTGTGAGATGCTTTGTTTTTATTATCTTATTTAGCAAGTTAATGACACATAAACATGTTACGGAGAAGGCGATGGCACCCCACTCCAGTACTCTTGTCTGGAAAATCCCATGGATGGAGGAGTCTTGTGGGCTGCAGTCCATGGGGTCGCTAAGAGTCGGACATGACTGAGTGACTTCACTTTCACTTTTCACTTTCATGCATTGGAGAAGGAAATGGCAACCCACTCCAGTGTTCTTGCCTGGAGAATCCCAGGGACGGGGGAGCCTGGTGGGCTGCCGTCTATGGGGTCACAGAGAGTCAGACATGATTGAAGCTACTTAGCAGCAGCAGCAAACATGTTACATAGGAAGCCTGACATTTCAAGCTAGTCTGTAATTTTATAAGACAAGTTTTTCCTCTTGAGTTTAACATATTTGATATTTTAAAACTTTTTTTTCTTTTGGAATTGTGAAATCTGGTTGAAATACAGATTAACAGGTTTTTATTCTTGTGACATATACATTTTCTTCCATCTTTTATGGCAGATAGACATTATGGTTCTACATCTTTATAATTTAGTTATAATCTTATGATAAGTCCCTTGAAAGATTTGGTAAAAGGAATAAGAATAATTTGATAGGATACTCCCTTACCTTACCATGTGGCATGTGGAGTCTTAGATCCCTAACCAGGGATCCAGCCTACACTGCTGTAGTGTAAACACTGAGTCATACGTAAGCCACTGGATTTCCAGGGAAGTCCCTTTACTGTACAATTTTTTTACTGTAATTTTTAAGTTAATATTTTACTTATATAAAAAAGTACAATATACATGTATAATTTACATTTTGCCTTTCTAAAAGTTTTAAAATGTATTTCTCTTTTTTGTTTTTGTCTATGTTGGGTCATCATTGCAGCACGTAGACTTTCTCTAGTTGAAGTAAGCAAGGGCTACTTTCTAGTTGCAGTGTTCGAGCTTCTCATTGTAGTGGTTTCTCTTGTTGAGGTGCACCGGCTCTAGGGCAGGCAGGCTTCTGTAGTTGCACTCTGAGGGCTGTGGAGTGCAGGACTCAGTTGTTTTGGCACACAGGCTCCCAAGGCATGTGGAATCTTCCAGGACTAGGAATCAAACCTGTCCACTTGATTGGCAGGTGGATTCTTAACCACTGGACCACCAGGAGAAGTCCTACATTTTACTTTTAAAAATGTGTCAGTTTGGTTCTTGGAACCACTTTGAAAATTATAGCTGTGTGTAGTTAGAATCAGTCTTTCTCATAATACCAAGTCAGCATTGTTAGTCCTTGTGGTTGGAAATGCTCATATGTTAAAGGATGAATGAATATATTCTTTATTACTTACATCTTTTTCTTTGGGGGAAATGATTTGTTAAAGTATCAGCCACGAATGCTAATGAGATAATACTGTTTGTTGTGTAAGTAAATAAGCACCTTAGTGTTTTCTAGATGTTAAGCTTGCTTTCCTAATGTATATTTTCTATTCATAGATTGTAATGAGATGAAATAGATGTGAACAGTAGTGAACAAATGTTTTTCATGTAGTTGTAAAATAGGTCATTATGATTAAGTATTCAAATTAATGCTTGACATCATTTAGAACTTGATAAAAACTGGTAAAAAATTCTCTATTTAGGTTTTCACATTATTTCTATTTGGTTATAACTTTGAAAGGCCTTGTTGAACATTATTAACGTGAATGAAAAGTTGATCACATTAGGATCCGGAATGGAATGCTATTTAAGTCATAATTTGGTTATGTGCTAGAATTTGGAGGCCAATAAGGGTTGACTTGGAGAGAAGGCAATGGCACCCCACTCCAGTACTGTTGCCCAGAAATCCCATGGACAGAGGAGCCTGGTAGGCTGCAGTCCATAGGGTTGCTAAGAGTCAGACACAACTGAACGACTTCACTTTCACTTTTCACTTTCCTGCATTGGAGAAGGAAATGGCAACCCACTCCAGTGTTCTTGCCTGGAGAATCCCATGGACGGAGAAGCCTGGTAGGCTGCAGTCCATGGTGTCGAACAGAGTCGGACACGACTGAAGTGACTTAGCAGCGGCAGCAAGGGTTGACTTCAATTAATCTGGTAGAAAGAGTACTGAACTGTATAGTATAGACTTTTGGAATTTTATTATTCCATAATATTATAACCTTCTTCACTGTGGTTACTATTGTGTTTTTAGATGTCTCATGGGCACCCCTTAGTCTAATGCTTTCTAACACTCTTTCTTAGATTTGAAGAAACTTAAAATATTAGAGAAATGAGGGCCATTGCCTTAGAGTGTGGAATGCTTCTTTGAGATAGTTTGGAGATTTAAGTGAATTGAAATCTGAAGTAAGAGAATTTCTATGAGGTGCTCTTACTCCAACAACATAGTCATAAATAAATCCAGTAATCAGCATTTTGGGCATGGTACACTGCTGCTAAATCGCTTCAGTCGTGTCCGGCTCTGTGTGACCCCACAGACAGCAGCCCATCAGGCTCCCCATCCCTGGGATTCTCCAGGCAAGAACACTGGAGTGGGTTGCCATTTCCTTCTCCAATGCATGAAAGTGAAAAGTGAAAGTGAATTTGCTCAGTCGTGTCTGACTCTTAGCGACCCCAAGGACTGCAGCCTACCAGGCTCCTCCGTCCATGGAATTTTCCAGGCAAAAGTACTGAAGTGGGGTGCCATTGTACACTAGGACACGTTTTTAATGCTGAGGTTTTAAAATGAGTTTTTATTGTGTTGAGTACAGTGTTCATTTTGTGAAGGATGTGCTTTGACTCACAGTACTAAAATGGAGGCAAATTCATAGCACCTTGATTCAGACCCCAGGAACTTAGTTTCATTTGGCTTTATGAGAGTGGCTTTGTCTTTCAGGGATACAGTTGTTATTGAGGTTTACAGAGATGAATAAAATGTAATGAGAAAGCTGCAAGGCAGTCCACAATGATTTATTCTCTTTTTTTTGTAGGTAAAATTACATAGGAAGTCATTCTAGACAGTTATTCTTTGGTGAAAATAGAAATAGAACAGATGTTTTTAAGACCCATTTTTCAGCATTCAAGCTTGAGGCAGCCATCCACTATAGACCAACGAGAGAGAAAAAACATTAGTCTGTTTAGCTGAACTGCCTTTCTAAGGTAGTAGTTGGAAAGGGCACTTGTTGTTCTCAAGGTTTTCTTTTTGTTTTTTTAATTTTCATACTAGGGGAAATAGTCATAATTTACCATTTGGGTCTAATGGACCATTTAAAAAATTTTTTTGTGTTTTAAAGTCATTTTACATATAAATTTACAGAAGTAAGAATAAAAGGGTAGTGAAGATCACCATTATTAGGTATTTTAATAAGCATTTAAACATAGGGTTTAAGACAGTGGGTCTTCCCTGGTGGCTGTAGTGGTAAAGAACCAGCCTGCCAATGCAGGAGAAGAGACTTGGGTTCGATCCCTGGGCCAGGAAAATCCTCTGAAGGAGGGCATGGCAACCCACTCCAGTAACATTGCCTGGAGAATCCCTTGGACAGAGGAGCCTGGCAGGCTACAGTCCATAGGGTCACAGAGTCAGATGTGACTGAAGTGTCTTAGCACACACATACCTAAAATGAGCAAAGTTTTCTGTGTATTATTTACTGCTTATCAGCTATCATGTATAAACCCAGAACATACACATCTTGTAATAAGTACTGATACCAAATTTAAAGTCTGTCTCTGTAAGTTCTAGTTTATCTTCTGTTTCATCTTACCCTGGAATTATCAGAATGCATCAATGCTTTTAGGTTAGAATGCAGTTGACACTTAAACAACATGGGTTTGATCTGCATGAGTCTGTTTAAACTCAGATTCTACAGATACTCCCCCCACCCCCCACACACACCCTACACACATCCACTCTACCCCTGCCCACCCTGCCTCCAGCATCTTGTGTGATCTTAGTTCCCTGACCAGAGATTGAACTCCCTGGGTCCTTGACACTGAAAGTGTAAAGTCCTAACTCCTGGACCATCAGGGAATTCCACTCAGATTGTTTTCATATTTTCATAGAAAATACGGTAGTACTACATGATCAGTGGTTGGTTGAGTTTGCAGATGTGGAACTGTATATAGAGGGCTGGCTATGTTAACACTTGATTTTCAACCCCATAGAGGATGAATGAGCCCCTAACCCTTTTGTTGTTCAAGGGTCAGTTGTATTTTGGAATTTTTAATGGCTTCTAATTTTATTGACTAGAGCACGGGGGTCCCCAACCTCTGGGATTTAATGCCTGGTAATCTGAGGTGGAGTTGATGTAATAATAATTAAGTGCACAATAAATGTAATGCACTTGAATCATCCAAAACCTTTCCCCTTATCCCCAGTCTGTGGAAAATTGTCTTCCACGAGACCCATCCCTGGTCCCCAAAGGTTGGGGATCACTGGACTTGAGTATTGTCATTTTTAAAAATTACTTACTTATTTTTTGGTTGTGCTCGGTCTTCATTGCTGCTTGGGCTTTTCTCTAGTTGTCGTGAGCAGGGGGCTACTCTCTAGTTGTGGTGCATGGGCTTCTCATTGCAGTGGCTTCTCTCGTGGAGCACAGGCTCCAGGCACACAGGCCTCAGCAGTTGCAGCAGGTTCGCTCAGTAGTTGAAACACACAGGCTTAGTTGCTCCATGGCGTGTGGGGGATCTTCCCAGACCAGGGGTCAAACCCTTGTCTCCTGCATTGGCAGGCAGATTCTTTACTGCTGAGCCACCAGGGAAGCCCTAGTATTGTCATCTTTGTGCTATAATTACACCAGTTCATATAACCAATTGGATTGACTAATCCATTGCATTTTGTGCATTTCTTTATCATCATTTCCTTTCTAGTCAGGATAGCAAAGTATTGAATATTTAGGATATAGGAAAAATAAGGTTCCTGGACTCTAGCTTAGATTTATGTAAGGGTTCACTGGATACATATAATAACTGCGGTGAGTTTTATTCCATTCTGAAAAAAGGTGAAGTGTCTTATTTTTTTGGAAGATCTGTAAGAAGGGACTTCCCAGGTGGCGCTAGTGGTAAAAAATCTGCCTGCAATGCAGGAGACCTAGATTCAATCCCTGGGTTGGGAAGATCCCCTGGAGAAGGAAATTTTCTTGCCTTCTTGAGAATTCCGTGAGAGGAGCCTGGCAGGCTACAGACCACGAAGTCATAGAGTTGGAGACGACTCAACTAACACTTTGACTTTCATTTTTTCCCCTGAATACATACAGTAACTGCAATGAGTTATTCTTTTCTAAAGAAAGGTGAAGTTTCTTATCTTTTTGGAAGATCTGTAAGAAAGGATAGTCATGAAACAGATATATAAGAAATGCAAAAGCTAAAATTGAGTTCACTGAAGCTTTGTGGTAAATACGCTTTTTTCCTCTCATAGCTTTTCTCTAAACATGGTATACATTAAAGTTGAACATGAAATTTTGGCTTATTTATTTTTAGTTCCAGTAATTCCACCACTTCCAAGGTTACTTTCATATCATCTTGATACAGGCTTCAGACTTTTCCAAAACTGTTTGCCTATCAGTAATTGTTTGCATTATTTCACAAATGGCTGTTAACATGTATTGATGGGTAAATATCTCCACCTACCTGTGTAGGGGCAGCCTTACTTTAATCAATATTTTGTAGGTGTTTCTTGGTCATCTTTTCCCAGCCTTCCCTTCTGCACGTCGTTTTCCATGTATTTAAAATATATCACGCTGCTGTGTCATAAGAAACAGCTCTAATCCTCAATGGAAACTTTTCTAATCTGTTATATTTTGAAACACTTGATAATTGTAGAGTATATAAGATAGCAGGGGTTTTTTTGTTTTGTTTTGTTTTTGAATAAGTGGTTTTGTAAGATAACTTACTCTGCTGCTGCTGCCAAGTCACTTCAGTCATGTCCGACTCTGTGCGACCCCATAGACGGCAGCCCACCAGGCTCTCCTGTCCCTGGGATTCTCCAGGCAAGAACACTGGAGTGGGTTGCTATTTCATTCTCCAATGCATGAAAGTGAAAAGTGAAAGTGAAATCGCTCAGTCGTGTCCCACTCTTCGCTACCCCATGAACTGCAGCCTACCAGGCTCCTATGTCCATGGGATTTTCCTGGCAAGAATACTGGAGTGGGATGCCATTCGTAATATTTTTGTTGTTAGCTAGACCTTGGTTGGAGAAGGAAATGGCAACCCACACCAGTGTTCTTGCCTGGAGAATCCCAGGGACGGGGGAGCCTGGTGGGCTGCTGTCTATGGGGTCGTGCAGAGACGTACACGACTGAAGCGACTTAGCAGCAGCGGACCTTGGTGGCTCAGATGGTAAAGAATCTGCAATGTGGGAGAGCTGGGTTGGGAAGATCCCCTGGAGGAGGGCTTGGCAACCCACTGTGGTATTCTTGGCTGGAGAATCCCCATGAAGGGAGGAGCCTGATGGGCTACAGTTCATGGGATCACAAAGAGTCAGACACAACTGAATGACTAATTATAGACTTTTAGTACATCTAAGTTCCTTAGCAAGGGATTTAAATGTGATACCTTGAAGGAATTTAAAAATAGGGTTTCAGTTCAGTTTAGTTACTCAGTCGTGTCCGACTCTTTGTGACCCCATGAACCGCAGCATGCCAGGCCTCCCTGTCCATCACCAACTCCCAGAGTCCACCCAAACCTATGTCCATTGTGTCGGTGATGCCATCCCACCATCTCATCCTCTCTCATCCCCTTCTCCTCCCACCTTCAATCTTTCCCAGCATCAGGGTCTTTTCAAATGAGTCAGCTCTCTGCATCAGGTGGCCAAAGTATTGGAGTTTCAGCTTCACCATCAGTCCTTCCATTGAACACTCAGGACTGATCTCCTTTAGGATGGCCTGGTTGGATCCCCTTGCAGTCCAAGGGACTCTCAAAAGTCTTCTCCAGCACCACAGTTCAGAAGCATCAATTCTTGGCCACTCAGCTTTCTTTATAGTTCAATTCTCACATCCATACATGACTACTGAAAAAACCATAGTCTTGACTAGATGGACCTTTGGTGGCAAAGTAATGTCTCTGTCTAGGTTGGTCATAACTTTCCTTCCAAGGAGTAAGCGTCTTGTAATTTCATGGCTGCAATCAACATCTGCAGTGATTTTGGAGCCCAGAAAAATAAACTCTCTCACTGTTTCCACTGTTAGCCCATCTATTTGCCATGAAGTGATGGAACCGGATGCCATGATCTCAGTTTTCTGAATGTTGAGTTTAAGCCAACTTTTTCACTCTCCACTTTCACTTTCATCAAGAGGCTTTTTAGTTCTTCTTCACTTTGTGCCTTAAGGGTGGTGTCATCTGCATATCTGAGGTTATTGATATTTGTCCCGGCAGTCCTGATTCCAGCTTGTACTTCCTCCAGCCCAGGGTTTCTCATGAGGTACTCTGCATAGAAGTTAAAAATCAGGTTGACAGTATACAGCCTGTACTTTCTAAAAACAATTCTTAATTTCAGCATTTTATCAACACTGATATCAGATTTAAAATACGTCTTATTAAAGTTCTAGCTTATCCTCACTTCTGATACGTAAAGCATCAGAATGCCATGCTCAAAGATGAACCACGTTGACATAAGCTTAAAGACGTGTGCTTTACACTATGTGAAACTGTCTGTGAGAAACATTTCTTTATAATAATACTTATATATGTTTATTAGTTCAGTTCAGTCGCTCAGTCGTGTCCGACTCTTTGCAACCCCATGAATCGCAGCACACCAGGCCTCCCTGTCCATCACCAACTCCGGAGTTCACTCAGACTCACGTCCATCGAGTCAGTGATGCCATCCAGCCAATCTCATCCTCTGTCGTCCCCTTCTCCTCTTGCCCCCAGTCCCTCCCAGCATCAGAGTCTTTTCCAATGAGTCAACTCTTCACATGAGGTGGCCAAAGTACTGGAGTTTCAGCTTTAGCATCATTCCTTTCAAAGAAATCCCAGGGCTGATCTCCTTCAGAATGATCTCCTTGCAGTCCAAGGGACTCTCAAGAGTCTTCTCCAACACCACAGTTCAAAAGCATCAATTCTTTGGCACTCAGCCTTCTTCACAGTCCAACTCTCACATCCATACATGACCACAAGAAAAACCACAGCCTTGACTAGATGAACCTAGAGATCAAATTGCCAACATCTGCTGGATCATGGAAAAAGCAAGAGAGTTCCAGAAAAACATCTATTTCTGCTTTATTGACTGTGCCAAAGCCTTTGACTGTGTGGATCACAATAAACTGTGGAAAACTCTGAAAGAGATGGAAAAACCAGACCACCTGACCTGCCTCTTGAGAAATCTGTATGCAGGTCAGGAAGCAACAGTTAGAACTGGACATGGAACAACAGACTGGTTCCAAATAGGAAAAGGAGTACGTCAAGGCTGTATATTGTCACCCTCCTTATTTAACTTCTATGCATAATACATCGTGAGAAACGTTGGGCAGGAGGAAGCACAAGCTGGAATCAAGATTGCCAGGAGAAATATCAATAACCTCAGATATGCAGATGATACTATCCTTATGGCAGAAAGTGAAGAAGAACTAAAGAGCCTCTTGATGAAAGTGAAAGAAGAGAGTGACAAAGTTGGCTTAAAACTCAACATTCAGAAAACGAAGATCATGGCATCCGGTCCCACCACTTCATGGGAAATAGATAGGGAAACAGTGGAAACAGTGTCAGACTTTATTTTGGGGGGCTCCAAAATCACTGCAGATGGTGACTGCAGCCATGAAATTACAAGACGCTTACTCCTTGGAAGGAAAGTTATGACCAACCTAGATAGCATATTCAAAAGCAGAGACATTTATGTTTATTAGACACTCATAAATTTGGGGCTTCCCTGGTGGGTCAGATGGTAAAATATCTGTCTGCGATACAGGAGACCTGGGTATAATCCTTGGGTTTAGAAGATCAGCTGGAAAAGAGAATGGCTACCCACTCCAGTATTTTTGCCTGGAGAATTTGTGGACAGAGGAGCCTGTCGGACTACAGTTCATGGTGTCACAAAGAGTTGGACAAAACTGAGTGACTGACACTTTCACTAGACTAGACTTTGAAATTGAATTTGAAGTTCAATTTTCAGGGCACCAAATTGCCCACACAGGTTCAATTCTATTTTTCAGTAGTAAAATTGAAGCATATACCTTTTTATTCAGTCACCAAGTTGTGTGACCCCATGGGTTGCAGCATGCCAGTCTTCCCTGTCCCTCACCATCTCCCAGAGTTTGCTTAAAACTCATGTCCACTGAATCAGTGATGCCAGCCAGTCATCTCATTCTCTGTTGCTGCCTTCTCCTTCTGCCTTCAATTTTTCCCAGTATCAGGGTCTTTTCCATTAAGTTGGCTCTTTGCATCAGGTGGCCAAAATATTGGGACTTGAGCATCAGTCTTTCCAATGAGTATTCAGGTCTGGTTTCCTTTAAAATTGACTAGTTTGATCTCTTTGCTGTCCACGGGACTCTCAAGAACATCTTCTCCAACACCACAGTTCGAAAGTATCAGTTCTTCAGTGCTCAGCCTTTGGTCCAGCTCTCACATTCATAGATGACGACTGTAAAAACCATGGCCTTGACTAAACAGATCTTTGTCAGCAAAGTGATGTCTCTGCTTTTTTAATATGCTGTCTAGATTTGTCATAGCTTTCCTGTTGCTGCTGCTAATTCGCTTCAGTCATGTCCGACTCTGTGCAACCCCATAGACGGCAGCCCACCAGGCTGCGCCATCCCTGGGATTCTCCAGGCAAGAAAGAACACTGGAGTGGGTCGCCATTTCCTTCTCCAATGCATGAAAGTGAAAAGGGAAAGTGAAGTCACTCAGTCGTGTCCCAACTCTTCGGGACCCCATGGACTGCAGCCTACCAGGGTCCCGTGTCCATGGGATTTTCCAGGCAGGAGTAGGTTGCCACCAGGCTCCGCCATCCCTGGGATGCTCCAGGCAAGAAAGAACACTGGATTGGGTTGCCATTGCCTTCTCCCATAGCTTTCCTACCGAGACGCAATTGTCTTGTAATTTCATGGTTGCAGTCACCATCTGCAGTGATTTTAGAGCTCAAGAAGAGGAAATCTGTCACTGCTTCCACCTTTTCCCTTCTATTTGCCATGAAGCGATGGGACTGGATGCCTTGACTTAGCTTCTTTAATATTGAATTTTAAGCTGCCTTTTTCACTCTACTCTTTAACCCTCATCAAGAGGCTCTTTAGTTCCTCTTTGCTTTCTCCCACTAAATTGATATCATCTGCATATCTGAGGTTGTTGTTATTTCTCCTGGCAATCTTGATTTCAGCTTGTAACTCATCCAGCCCAGCATTTTGCATGATGTGCTCTACATATAAGTTAAACAAACAGGGTGACAATAAACAGCCTTGTTGTACTCCTTTCCCAATTTTGAACCAGTCAGTTCCATAGAAGGTTCTACCTGTTGCTTCTTGACCTACATACAGGTTTCTCAGGAGACAGATAAGATTGTGTGGTATTCCCATCTCTTTAAGCGTTTTCCACAATTTGTTATGATCCACACAGTCAAAGGCTTTAGCATAGTCAATGAAACAGAGGTAGATGTTTTTCTGGAATTCTCTTGCTGCTTCTGTGATCCAGTGAATATTGGCAATTTGATCTCTGATTCCTCTGCCTTATGCATATATAGTTCTTATTACATTACACTTATGTAGCAGTTTCATCTTTTTCACAGTAACATTTTTTGATTCTTGAATTTAACACAATTTTGCACTTATAAAAAGTCATTATTTACAGTGTTAATCTTTTGGGATAAATGAATAAGGGCACTTTTTTTTAATTTTCCTGTCAGGTATATTCAAGAGCAAATGATCAAGAACCATGTGGATGGTGGTTGGCTAAAGTTCGAATGATGAAAGGAGAAGTAAGTTATGTTAAAACTTGCTTTGTGATTAATTTTCAAGGAAATATGTTGACTCCTGGTTTCTGTAACTGTTACTCCAACTCTTAGTTTTGTTGTTAAAAAGCCTGTTTCAGAAATAATCATGTATTTCAAAAATTCATCAGATCATTAATTTCTGTTTGTGTTCTGGATTTGCGAACACCAAAGCTGCTCTCCAGAGGTATCTGCAGAGGTATTTTGCAAGCATGTGAGGACCACCAGAGTTCTTGCTTGTAAGAACCTCTAATCTAGTTTAGGCAAATCAGGTTGATGTAACTAAGCTGTGCTTAGTACTTGTGCCACAAGGGGGAGGGTCTACTGCTTAATCCAAGCAAAGTAATTAGAACTTCATTTAAAGCTCATTATTTTTGTTCGGATGGGATTTTTAAAGTGTTTTGTTGTCTTTTAGTTTTATGTCATTGAATATGCTGCTTGTGATGCCACTTACAATGAAATAGTCACATTTGAACGACTTCGGCCTGTCAATCAAAATAAAACTGTCAAAAAAAATACCTTCTTTAAATGCACAGTGGATGTTCCTGAGGATTTGAGAGAGGCGTGAGTAATTTTGTTTACTGTTGAACTGCTTTGTGAATTAAGGGGATTTTTCAGTGCTACAAAAATCTTTTTTTACCCCAAACACCCGATTAAAACTTTGATAGAAAATGTTTTTAACAGACAAAAGTTTTCAGTGGGTGGTGTCAGTATGAAATACAAGACTTTTCATTATAATTGCCCTCTAAATTTAACCTGTTGTTTAGGTCTTACACGTGAATTACTCTCTCCTTAGGTGTGCTAATGAAAATGCACATAAAGATTTTAAGAAAGCCGTAGGAGCATGCAGAATTTTTTACCATCCAGAAACAACACAGCTAATGATACTGGTAAGATAACTCCATATTTTAAGGTATAGCATGAATATTGTGAATCTGCCTACAATGCAGGAGACCCAGCATTGGGTGGGGAAGATCCACTGGTGAAGGGAATGGCAACCGACTCCAGTATTCTTGCCTGGAGAAACCCACTCCAGTATTCTTGCCTGGAGAATTCCACGGACAGAGGCTCCTGGCAGGCTGCAGTCTATGGGGTTTGCAAAGAGTCAGACAGGACTGAGTGACTAACACTTTTCACTTTATTAAACTGTACATTGTACATATTTTATAATTAAATATTTCAAAGATAAAAGATAACTTGTTTTATGGTGACTTTATTAGAATACAATGTGGAATAAAAAAAATTTTGCAGTTACAAATTTGTTAATTTGTAAATCTTTCCTGGAGAAAGGAGGAAAAATCTGAATACAGCATTCTTTACATCATAAAATTCTTAACATATGGGATCTGGGATTCTATATCCCTCCTCCCCCCATTATAATTTGAAGAGCAGATCTAAGTAATATGGAAATTAAGAAAGCAAGTAAGATTACTTGTGGGAAGCAGTGCATGTTAGGTGAGGAGAATACAGTAGATGAAAATCAAGGGAGGCTTTATTTGGAAGGTTGTGTTTGTATTAAAAAAAGGGTTTAAGTTTTTGAATGAGTAACTTATTTGTTTATAGTCTGCCAGTGAAGCAACTGTGAAGAGAGTAAATATTTTGAGTGACATGCATTTGCGAAGTATTCGTACAAAATTGATGCTTATGTCCCGAAATGAAGAGGCCACTAAGCATTTAGAAGTAAGTGGGTTCACATGTAAAAGATTTTTTGTGCTTCTCATTTAGTTTCCTGAGTATATTATTCAAGTTCTATGGCTGAAACTATATGACTGTTAGGTAAGGCAACTTGGGAACTGTTTTGTGGCTAATAACTGAAATTATTGTGTCCTTAGAGTTACTTTTCTCTATTACTTTTATCAGACATAGCCTTTTAGCTGCTAAATACCTGAATGGTGCCAAAGAGCTTAAAAACTCGCTAGGGATTTCCAGCAGAACTTTATTGCTAGTTCTTTACTGTTTTTTTTATTGTCCTGTGAGCTATCAGTCAATGCACTTTCTCAGTAACTAGTTCATTAGTATAACAACTCTTGGGTAAGAAGAGAGAAGGTCACATGGGTTGTAGTTTTAAAAAAGAGCCTGTCATTGCTTCTCTCTGTTCTGTCCTGAGGTACTCCTGTTTTCTTCTACTTTTCACTGCCACATTAGGTGATTTGTTGCCCCTACTCCCTCCCATACATACATGTGCTCCCACACACAGTCTTAGGGAAATTGAGGTTTGTTTACCTTTATAACAAGTACATGAGTGCCCTTAACTAATTTCAAACTTCCAAACAAGTGATACGTGAATAAGTTTTGAGATAGGAATCATTTGAGTTGGAGAGCTCCCTGTGTGAGTAGTTCTGGAAAATTGTTTTAGAATTACTGTTTTCTGTGACCATGATTAAATAGAA
Organism: Bos indicus; assembly: GCF_029378745.1. Classification (NCBI taxonomy): domain Eukaryota; kingdom Metazoa; phylum Chordata; class Mammalia; order Artiodactyla; family Bovidae; genus Bos; species Bos indicus. The sequence goes on along the minus strand of NC_091760.1, from coordinate 86,686,223 downwards.
TGATCAGACTTCCCCCTTTCATTACATGACCAAGTGAACTACCTTTTTTCTTTTTTCCCTTTTCTTTTTTCTTTTTTTAAATTGTAGTAGAATAAACATAACATTTACCATCCTGACCATTTCTAAGTGTGCATTTCATAGTATTGAGCAATATATTCACACTGTTGATCAATCAATCTTCAGAATATTTTCATCTTTGAATCTGTGTGTCCATTTAAACGACTTCCTATTTCCCTTTCCCCCAGCTCCAGGCCATCACCATTCTACTTTGTTTTTACAAATTTGACTACTTTAGATAACCTTTTTGTAAGTGGAATCATATGGTATTTATCTTTTTGTGACTGGCTTATTTCACTAAGCATAATGTTCTCAATGTTTGTCCATGTTGTAGCATGTATCAGAATTTCCTTTTTAGGGCTGAATAATTCTGATTGTATGCATATATCACATTTTGTTTATCCATTCATCATTCAGTGGACCTTTGGGTTGCTTCCTCCTCTTGACTATTGTAAATAATGCTATGAACATGGGTGTATAAAATTTTTTTTTATCTTTTATAATACTAATTTGCCTCTTTTACTAGTGCACAAAGCAACTTGCAGCAGCTTTTCATGAGGAATTTGTTGTGAGAGAAGATTTGATGGGCCTGGCGATAGGAACACATGGTAGTAACATACAGCAAGCTAGAAAGGTTCCTGGAGTTACAGCTATTGAGCTAGATGAAGATACTGGAACATTTAGAATCTACGGAGAGGTATGCTGCTTGTCCCCCACCTTGGGTAATTTTACTATAGCATATTAACAGTTGTCTGGAATTTTAGTTTCTGGGTGGAATAGTTTAAAATTGCAAGTCTAGTATCATTACATGTAGGTTGATTAAAGATACTGTATTAGTATATATATTATAATATGCTAATATATATAATTACAGGGCCTTGAAAGATTATTGGATATTTAATGTGTACTGTTTTCCAAAGTTCCTTAATCAACTGCTTCTGAATTTCTCAGCTTTATGTGCGTTACAAATAATTTATTCAAGTATCTTTTGAGTGTTTATTATGTCAGGTACTGGCAGCTGTAAATAGTATATAATACCTTTTGTAGACCTTGAATTTTAAATATTTTGTCACTGGTTAATTGTGACAGTTGTGTGGGCATGAACATAATCTGAAAAATAAAACAAGCTTTCCTTCATTAAGACCATCCTTCACATTAGAGTAAAATAGATGAGTTTTTGGGTGTGATAATTTTAAGTCTCGACTTTTCATTTAAGTCATATAGTGAATGTGACTGGAGGTCTGATTTTTACTTTTGAAACCTTTAGAAGTAGGCAATATACCAAAGTGATTAAGATGAAAGGCTTTAAGAGCCATATTACTGGAATTGGAATTTTGTCTCTACCACTTTGAGAAGACTTGGAGAAAGTTAGGCAGTTCCCCTGCATAGTTTTCCACATTGTAAAATGAAAATAACAGTGCTTACCATAACAGTTTATGAAGATTGAATATGGAGTTTAAATTTTTGCTATGTATGATGTATTGAGCACACAACATACTTGCTTTATGGTTATTAAAGGACAAACATTAAAAGTGGAAGTTAATTGTTACTGAGAACTATAAATTCCTTTTACAGAACACAACCTGACCTTCCCCCCCGTCTTCTAGTTTTTTTAAATTTTAACTGTTAGAGCTTAGGAATTTTAATGATCATATTAGTAGGTAATTTTTAAAATGCATCCCTACAAAAACAGCCTTTTAAATCGTTTCTTACATTGAGAAGGAGAAAACAATGCAGACAGCACATACAGTATAAACAGTTCTTTTTTTTTTTAAATTCACCTGGAGAAACCAGCATAGAAGTGTGGGCCAGATGTATTTAGGATGGGGTTAAAATTTCGCTAACATAAGTAAGTTAAACTCTCTCAGTTTTCTCAGGAGCTTAATGTTTAGACAGTTTTAGATGTCTTAGGGACTGTAAAGATGTCTAACATTTTGATTGTAAAAGCCTTTTTGCCCTAGCTCTTTAATGATTTATGAATACTTGACTTGAAATAGCACTTTGGTCGTCTGAGCAGAATCTTGTACTGGAGCTTGACAGTTCAGTTTCTTTTTTTTTTCTTGTATTTTTGTTGTGGATTGTGGGTTTCTTCAAGATTGAATTTCATGTTTGTTCCCCCACCCTACTCCGCAGAGTGCTGATGCTGTAAAAAAGGCTAGAGGTTTCTTGGAATTTGTGGAGGATTTTATTCAGGTTCCTAGGAATCTTGTTGGTAAGTACTTCTACTAAATGTTAAGTTAAATGTTATTTAATTACATATGATGACTTAATTAAAAATTAGCCTTTCCTGATAACATTTACCTTCTAAATTATGTGGATTTTTTTTTTTTTAATAACAGTTTGGCATTACAGTTTTTCTTAAGCTTTTTCATCCCCTTCGCTTCTTTCTTAATATTTTCATTTGCTTGGTGTCTTTTTATCTTTCATACATCCATCAAAATTGTAGTACTTTTTTGAGAAGGTATTTGTGGTAATTGTTTTCTTTTGTTTGGTGCAGAAGAGAAAGTTTGAGTGGACTAACAATAGGGTAATAAACTTCTACACAGTAGGGTTTGAGAAGTGATAGTTGTTGCAAAAACCTCGAATAAGGATAAGAAGTCATAAGAAGTCGTGGGCAGAAGAGAAGGATGGTGATGATATTAGGGGAGGTTTCACTATTAAGTTTTTGACACTTTTGATGAAAACTGCTGTGCCTGTGGGTTCTAAGTTAAGTGACAACAGGTTTTGCTTTTGAAGCTGCAGTTAATGAGCATTATAACTTAAGAGATCAGTTGTTTAATAGCTTTGTTAATAATATTCTCTATATCTGTGTGATCTATCCTTTAAGATGCAGTCTGAAACAGAGAAATCTTGGTCACATGTTAAATTATACTTAGTGATTCTATATTTAATATAAGCATCAACACAAAGTAATGACATTTTCTAGGGGGATGATTTTTTTATGACTTTTGGTCATGTGTTGAGTCTCCTTAGTTTTTTGACTATAATGAAATTGAGCCCCTTGGGCTCCATTTATATATAAGTACACCTTGTCTACCTTTAGGAAAAGATTCTATATACATTTTACTTGTCAGAGTCTGAAACATTAATAGGTGAAAATTAAAAAACAACAGCACACTTGTGCTATTAAAAATGTTTGTTTTGGCCAATAACAAGTAGTGTATTTGCGATAATAGCGTACACTACAAGAATTTGGACAGTCTGTTGGTATTCAACTAGAGAAAAAGCTTTTCACTTCTGCCTAAACATTTGGATGTCTATGATATACTACTAATTTAGCTCCACTTGTTAACATGTATTGTTAGCAGTCACTGTGTACTGAGTGGCTGGAGATGATGAGTTAAGAGGTTAAAATTAAATATAAGTCTTATGAATTTTATATAATTTAAATAAATGGTAAGATACAAAATGTTACCAAATACTCATTTCTGTCAAGGGAAATCCTTTGGCAAGAACGATGCTTTTGAAAATGATCCCCTTGATTGTTTATATAATGCTCCCATTATTGACAGCTATCAGTACTAACATTTTGGTTGCTGCTTTCACAGAACATAATTTAACTTAGATTTCTTCACTTGTAAAAATCATTTGGAGGTGAGTGTGTCCAAGGGAGTCATGGTTCTTTCCAATCCAACAATTCTGTAGAAGATAGCATTGGTCTTACAGAGTTTGTGGTAGTGTTAACCTTAAATAAAAATTTCTCATATTTGAGAAATAGGAAATTGGATATATTTATAGTTCTCAGATTCTTCTCTTTGTTTATCTGTTCAGTGATGTGAGAATCTAACATGTCTCTTGTTTTCCTCTACCCTGGCTTGTTTGGCTTTATTTGGGTTATTTGTTTACTATTTAGAAAATAAATATTAGCAGCAACTGTTATACATTGGTTAAATACTCAGAAGTAGTATAAAGACCTGAGTTGAGTGCTGTCTATTTATAGTAGCACTACATCTTTCTCTAAAATGTTTTCTGGGTGAAGCAGTCTTTTGAAAAATAGTACATTCTTAGTCAAAGTGAAAGAGAAAAAGAGGACTGAGAAGTAAAAGGAAATGAGGACTACTTGGTGGGTAAGTTTCAGAGAGAATTCTCACATATATTCAGGTTCCAAGAGTTCTAGACTTGTTGACCATTCCCACCCCTCCCAAATCAAAAGTATTATGTGAACATTGATTTGAAAATGAATTGAAACTTCAGCTCCTGGAAGCCTTCCTTAATCACTTCTCTACTCTGTCCCTTCAGCATTTATGCTCAGTGCTCAAATTATACCACAGGTCTGCTTCAGTTTGTCAATATGCTTTGGAATTTAAACTGTGGAAATGATCAGTTAAAATATTGACGGTCTCTGGTGGGACTAAATAAAACTTGCAGGTAGGTCCTTGCCACAGACCCCAGAAGGGTGATGGATATTCACTCACCACTGGTATAGTTCACAAGAAGTAAGGGGCAGAGATTTTGGGGAGGGGGTATGATGTAACAATCTGATTTTTGTTTTTTTCGAAAAGATATTTGCTTATTTTTAGCAGGGTCAAGGATGGAGTTGCTGCTTGAGCTTCACTGTGTTAACATGAAGGTTGCTTTTATATGCTGCTGCTAGGGCTGCTCTGAGAAGACATGCAACATGTGAATTCCCTGTCCTACTCTATTTTGTTTTTTCTCTTGTTCAGTCGCTGCTGCTTTAAATTTAGAGTTATTGGGCAAGGAGGTTTGAAAATCCTATAATAGCGTCTGTTGTATTGACTGGCTTACTGTTGCCATTATTCCCTTGTTTGTCGCCCTCCCCCCCTTATTTATTCTTTATTGGAAGCTGTTCTGTCAAGCATACAGTAGGAGGAACTTACATTATAACCTGTTTCAGCCAAAATTAATTTATTGTGCAAATAGATTGCTGGTATAGTGTAACATTTTAACTGAGGATTTGAACTTAATAACAAGTAAGATGTTACTGTTAACTTAGTATACATCTATTTATAGTAATGGTTACTGGAACATTTACTTCTGTTACCAAGTAACACTACCCAGTATTGCTTTGTTATTTTATGGGTGTATATTAGCTTTATAAAAAGTGAGTTCCCTAGGTGAAGAGCATCTTCATATCCTCCTTTTAGTTTCTCTAATTGTCAGATACTCTGTTATTTGACAGACTTAACAAGTTAAGTGTGGAGAAGGTAAATAATTTGAATTCTTTGTCATTTCACAGTATTTCATATCTAGGAAGAAGACAGCAACCCATATATATTTTGTATGTAGTTGTATAGTTCTAAAGTACTTTAAACACTTATAGGTGTAAAATGTAATACTTGTTAAAGGTAAATATTTTATTTCAGTGAAGAGAATATTCATTTAAAAAGAATCTTCAAGTCACAGTTGTCTTTTAAGTAGGACCTTGAAAATAAAAGCCAGGTTGATGACATTGTTAGTTGTTTTAATAATAATATATGTAATATGTCATAAATGTAAACAAATTGATGTAATTAATGCCAAAATAAAAGTTTTCTTTTTGCCTTTATTTCTATAATTCAAGCTTTTGGAATAAATGGGTTGGACTTGATATTTTAAAAATATAAAAATGGTATAGAACATATTAAAAAATAGTTGGACTTTGAAAATATCTTACATGTGAGTAGAGTTATTGATCTCAGTTAATAGTAGCAACCTTAGCCATACTGAAGAGAAGGAGGTTTCATACCAAAGATATGTTTCTCAATTGTCGTTAGGGTGAGTTAATTGAGAATAAAAAGATGCAGTTTTGCTTGGTTTTTATAATTTGATAGCAAGTCATAAATTATTTGGGCTGATGTTGAAATGATAGCAGTGTTGGTTTTTAATTTATTATTATATATGTTTTCTCTTATTAAAGGAAAAGTAATTGGGAAAAATGGCAAAGTTATTCAAGAAATAGTAGACAAATCTGGTGTGGTTCGGGTGAGAATTGAAGGAGACAATGAAAATAAACTACCTAGAGAAGATGTAAGTATTTAAAACATAATTTGCCTGTGTCCACCCCCCCCCCCAATTCTTTTATATTTTGAAAATTGTTTTAAGAAAGTTACATCCAGTGAACTACTCTGCCTCTGCAGTAAAATTTTTTTTTTAAAGGTCTGTTTCTCAGTGCTTCAGTAAAAAGGCCAATTTTTGATTTAAAAAAGACTCTAGTTTGATAATCTTATCAGTTCTTTTTTTTTTCTTTTTTCTTTTTTTTGTACTTAGAGTATAAAGAATTTGGTACTCTAAACAAAACAGTTGGCTGTAAAGGAATTCTTAATAAAGGTTTTTTGACTTTTTTTTTTTGTAAGCTCTGACCATTTCTTAAATGAAATCCTTAAGCTTTAACATTGCTGGTCATTCTGGTGCCTTTGGAGAAGGAAGTGGCAACCCCCTTCAGTATTCTTGCTTAGAGACTCCCATGGACAGAGGAGCCTGGTGGGCTGCTGTCCATAGGGTCACACAGAGTCGGACACAACTGAAGTGACTTAGCATGCGTGCATGCATTGGAGAAGGAACTGGGAACCCACTCCAGTAGTCTTGCCTGGAGAATCCCAGGGACAGAGGATCCGGGTGGGCTGCTGTCTATGGGGTCATACAGAGTCGGACACAACTGAAGTGGCTTAGCAGCAGCAGCTGATGCCAACTTTCTGAAATTTGTTTTCAGTCTTTTTGCTACATGTTAATGTCTTGTCCACTGTGCCTTTTTTTTTTTTTTAAACTTCTTATCCACCACTTTAAGCATCACTAACCTTTGTGGCTGTAGTGGTCAACTCTATATAGTTATATGTCTGAATATAAGGCAACGACTTCCCCCTCTCCCACCCCCAAAATTATCTCCCAGAAAACAGTACATTCACAACTTCTTCAGTTTTGCACAGTGGGTAACTGGGGAGTTTGTTTGCTTATTGGACAAAGTAAGTTTTTTTTTTTTTTAAAGAGGCACATGGAGGAAACTGAAGACATTTGCTAAGATAAACAGCCTCACACCATATACTGGATGTTGTAAAGGTCCCAGTGAAAGACAACATTTCCTTGATTCTTTTAGAATCAAGAATGTGGTGATAAAAACGAATGAGGAAAAACAAATGACTGTTTTGCAAATGAGTACTTGTAGATTGATTACATCCTGCTGCTGCTGCTAAGTCGCTTCAGTCATGTCTGACTCTGTGGGACCCCATAGACAGCAGCCCACTAGGCTTCCCCGTCCCTGGGATTCTCCAGGCAAGAACACTGGAGTGGGTTGCCATTTCCTTCTCCAATGCATGAAAGTGAAAAGTGAAAGTGAAGTCGCTCAGTCGTGTCCGACTCCAGCGACCCCGTGGACTGTAGCCCACCAGGCTTCCCCGTTCCTGGGATTGTCCTGGAGTAGGTTGCCATTTCGTTCTCCAGTGCGTGAAAGTGAAAAGTGAAAGTGAAGTTGCTCAGTCGTGTCCGACTCTAGCGACCCCATGGACTACAGCCTACCAGGCTCCTCCGTCCATGGGATTTTCTAGGCAAAAGTACTGGAGTGGGGTGCCATTGCCTTCTCCGTGATTACATCCTACACAGCTTTAAAAATTGATGTAAACCTTAAGTAATTTTAACTTCGTATTAAGCAAACACCATACCCACCTGGAGGGTTGGTGACGACCCCATTAAAATCAAGGGTGTCATACTATTGACACCATCTCTGTTGATACATTTAACGTGTAAAATAATGGTGACCCATTTGGCATACAAGGCTTCCCTGGTGATTCAGTCGTAAAGAACCTGCCTGCCAATGCAGGATATGCAGGTTTGATTCCTGGGTTGGGAAAAGCCCCAGAGGAGGAAATGACAAACAATTCCAGTAGTTTTGCCTGGGAAATCCTAATGGACAGAGGAGCCCGGTGGACTACAGCCCATGGGGTTGCAGAACAGTTGGACGTGACTTAACAACTAAACAACAATAACAGTTTGGCTTATAAGTCCTGGATAAAATTGGTCTGAATATTAAGGTGTTTACTGAGCAAGGTCATTAAATGACTCAATTATAAATATCTTAGCTTGGTAGTAATATCTAGTCTTCCCTTAGCTTGACTTATTCCTAGCTGCTTTCCAGTATTTACCACCTTGTTGCAAGCTGATTCTTTCAGGATGTCCTTCATAAATTAGTACACTTTACTTTGTAGTTTTGGTCATTTTTACCTCCCATTTCTGTGCCAGAATTAAGAAATTTAAATGCTAAAAGACGCCAAGTAGATTATGTAAATTATCAAACAGATTGGGATTAAAAAAGAGGAAGGGGAGGGCACACTGTGCCTTTCTATAAAAGAAACCAATGCTGCTCGGTTTTAATCTGGTCGCTGTGTAGGTATGCATGTATTGTTTTGCTATATCTTTTGATATTTTAAAGAAAAGTCAAAAGCCTAAATAAACAGAACATTTTAATTTTCAAAGCATTGAACGTGAAAATAAATCTCAAAGTTGATAGAGCTTATGTGGGGTCAGTTCGACTAGTCGCGTCTGACTCTTTGCGACCCCATGGACTGCAGCATGCCAGGCTTCCCTGTCCATCCATCACCAACTCCCAGAGCTTGCTCAGACTCATGTCCACTGAGTTGGTGATGCCATCCAACCATCTCATCTTCTGTTCCTCCCCTTCTGCCTTCAGTCTTTCCCAGCATCAGCATATTTTCCGATGAGTCAGTTCTTCGCATCAGGTGGCCAAAGTATTGGAGTTCTACATTCAGCATCAGTCCTTTCAATGAATATTCAGGTCTGATTTCCTTCAGGATGGACTGATTGGATCTCCTTGCAGTCTAAGGGACTGTCAAGAGTCTTCTCCAACACCACATTTTAAAAGCATCAATTCTTCAGTGCCAGTTTTCTTTATAGTCCAACCCTCAGATCCATACATGACTACTGGAAAAACCATAGCTTTGACAAGACGGACCTTTATTGACAAAGTAATGTCTCTGCTTTTTAATATGCTGTCTAGGTTGGTCATAGCTTTTCTTCCAAGGAGCAAGCATCTTTTAATTTCATGGCTGCAGTCACCATCTGCATTGATTTTGCAGCCCAAGAAATAAAATCTCTTGCTGTTAAAATCGTTTCCCCATCTATTTGCCATGAAGTGATGGGACCAGATGCCATGATCTTAGTTTTTTGAATATTGAGTTTTAAGCCAGCTTTTTCACTCTCGTCTTTCACTTTCATCAGGAGGCTCTTCACTTTCTGAAAGTTCCTCTTCACTTTCTGCCGTAAGAGTGGTGTTATCTGCATATATGAGGTTATTGATATTTCTCCTGGCAATCTTGATTCCAGCTTATACTTCATCCAGCCCGGCATTTCACACGATGTATTCTGCATATAAGTTAAATAAGCAGGGTGACAGTACACAGCCTTGACGTATTCCTTTACCAATTTTGAACCAGTCCATTGTTCCATGTCTGGTTCTAACTTGCTTTTTGACCTGCATACAGATTTATCAGGAGGCAGGTCAGGTGGCCTGGTATTCCCATCTCTTGAAGAATTTTCCACAGTTTATTGTGATCCACACAGTCAAAGGCTTTAGAGTAGTCAGTGAAGCAGTAGATGTTTTTCTGGAATTCTCTTGCTTTTTTTAGTGACCCAATAGATGTTGGCAATTTGATCTCTGGTTCTTCTGCCTTTTTCTAAATCCAGTTTGAACATCTATTTGGTAGTTCTTGGTTTCACGTACTGTTTAAGCCTTGCTTGGAGGATTTCGAGCATTACTTTGCTAATGTGTTCAGTTCAGTTCAGTCGCTCAGTCGTGTCCGACTCTTTGCGACCCCATGAATCGCAGCACACCAGGCCTCTCTGTCCATCACCAACTCCTGGAGTTCACCCAGACTCACGTCCATCGAGTCAGTGATGCCATCCAGCCATCTCATCCTCTGTCGTCCCCTTCTCCTCCTGCCCCCAATCCCTCCCAGCATCAGAGTCTTTTCCAATGAGTCAACTCTTCACATGAGGTGGCCAAAGTACTGGAGTTTCAGCTTTAGCATCATTCCTTCCAGAGAAATCCCACGGCTGGTCTCCTTCAGAATGGACTGGTTGGATCTCCTTGCAGTCCAAGGGACTCTCAAGAGTCTTCTCCAACACCACAGTTCAAAAGCATCAATTCTTTGGCGCTCAGCCTTCTTCACAGTCCAGCTCACATCCATACATGACCACAGGAAAAACCATAGCCTTGACTAGACAAACCTTTGTTGGCAAAGTAATGTCTCTGCTTTTGAATGTGCTATCTATCTAGGTTGGTCATAACTTTCCTTCCAAGGAGTAAGCGTCTTGTAATTTCATGGCTGCAGTCACCATCTGCAGTGATTTTGGAGCCCAGAAAAATAAAGTCAGACACTGTTTCCCCATCTATTTCCCATGAAGTCATGGGACCGGATGCCATGATGTTTGTTTTCTCTGAATGTTGAGCTTTAAGCCAACTTTTTCACTCTCCACTTTCACTTTCATCAAGAGGCTTTTGAGTTCCTCTTCACTTTCTGCCATAAGGGTGGTGTCATCTGCATATCTGAGGTTATTGATATTTCTCCTGGCAATCTTGATTCCAGCTTGTGCTTCTTGCAGCCCAGCGTTTCTCATGATGTACTCTGCATAGAAGTTAAATAAGCAGGGTGACAATATACAGCCTTGACGTACTCCTTTTCCTATTTGGAACCAGTCTGTTGTTCCATGTCCAGTTCTAACTGTTGCTTCCTGACCTGTATATAGGTTTCTCAAGAGGCTGGTCAGGTGGTCTGGTATTCCCATCTTTTTCAGAATTTTCCACAGTTTATTGTGATCCATGCAGTCAAAGGCTTTGGCATAGTCAATAAAGCAGAAATAGATGTTTTTCTGGAACTCTCTTGCTTTTTCAATTATCCAGCGCATGTTGGCAATTTGATCTCTGGTTCCTCTGCCTTTTCTATTGTGCGATAGTTTGAACATTCTTTGGCATTGCCTTTCTTTGGGATAGAAATGAGAACTGACATTTGCCAGTCCTGTGGCCACTGCTGAGTTTTCCAAATTTTGCTGGCATATTTAACAGCATCATCTTTTAGGATTTGAAATAGCTCAGCTGGAATTCCATCACCTCCACAAATACTTTACAGTGAAATTATTACAGGAGCGTTTGATATCTTTTCTGAGATTGTGATTCTTTTTACCTTTTTCTTTAACATAGATTATGGCAGTTAACAAGTGGATATTATTTGGAATTAAGTAACTGGATACGAAATGTGTTGGGTTAATTGCTGATTTTATGACTTTGAGCACATTTTTTTCTCAACTGTAGAATTGGGATATTTCTTTAAAATGACTGTAAGTAATATAGTCCCAGAATTACATTATGCATTAAAACTTTCTAGCTCTTTTTTTTCTCCTCCTATCTTTTGTTCACTTTGCATCCTGTGTTTTCTGCATATGAATTCTTGAAGATAGCTCAAGGCTTTCTCACTTCCTAAGCTTAAGGTAGAGTCCCTTGTTCATACCTTCCTAGTTGGAATTACTTCTTCTAGAGTCACTGCAGCTTTCAGCTCCATGATAGCTGTACTCTGTACTGTAGCTTTAGCACCTGCCCTAGTGCCTTTCTTCTTTTTAATTTCCCATACTAAAATTCACTAATTAAATTTTTTAAAAATTATTTTGAAAATAAGTCACATAGTGGTTTCCTATATAGAATAAAAAGTTAAGCCACACTTATTTCTGTATTTAGAACCCAAAGTTCTTAAGCCAGGTTATTTAAATAACTGTTAGGAATGATTCTATAAAATCAAGAAAGTGAAGGACATTGAAAGTGATTGGGTGAGTTTCCTTAGACTGTTCATTTTCTTTAGCTAGTAGGAAGCTGAAAGTTTATTTCTTTAAAGAAAAAAAAAAACATATCATTTAGGTATCTTACTTCCCTTCCTTCTCACTTTTTAAAACCACCTTTTGAAATTCAACTAAGTAAAACAGGTCAGGGTTAATCCTTTCATTTGGTTTAATAACTTAAGGTGACTATTTGCCCATATCAGTAATTTCTTTATTTTACACTGTGAAAGTTTGTACATGATACTTCTGTTAATGGTCACGAAGTACTTCCAACCTACAGATGTTGAAAGTTTTGCTATATGAGCATATATTACAGGGATAACCTGCCCAATGTGTTTTATTATGTTTTTAAGGCAAGCACTACTAAAAATACATCTAATCTGTAAATTCATTCCAGTTTGATGGAAAATTTCTTTGAAAGTTGGTTTATTTATTTAAAAGATTTGCTTGAATTAGAGGACATAAATACTAAATACTGGGATGTTGTGTTTTCTTACAGGGAATGGTTCCATTTGTATTTGTTGGCACTAAAGAAAGCATTGGAAATGTGCAAGTGCTTTTAGAGTATCATATTGCTTATCTAAAGGTTTGTATAGTGTTCATATTTATATCATGTTCCTTCTCACATTAAACTTTAATTTTATATTAGTATTGTAAATTTTTAAATCTTAATTTTTGTTAATTCAGCTTCATATTTCCCTTTTTTTTCCTTTCTGTGTGAGAATATTAAAAGGTCCTTTGCCATTGTAAAATGATTGGCCTCATGTACATTTTTCTCTTTCCCACTGAACGTTTATATTTCTTTCCTTCTGTTTAAGACATGGCCACTCTTAACATTTGTTGCAAATAGGAGAGAGAACCGGGAATGATGTGGACTTTCTTGGTTACTAATGCTCATCTATAAACGTTCCCTTGAAGGAGATGAGTCCATGTCTTTTTTATATTGTATACCTGTAGCACTTAGCAGAGTTGACACCTGATGGTTACTGGTACTCTCTGAATCACATGAACTACCTCCATATATATCATTTGATAACTCTTAACCATTGTTGTTTAGTCTATCTGGGTTAATAAAGAGAAAAGGTTTTGGAAAAGAAATGCCCTATAAATTATTATAAGTTGGAATTGTCATTTTTTATTCTTTTTATTCCTGCTGTGTTTTTGTTGTTTATGGTACTTGAACTGCTGTCTCTAGTTATGTTTTCCTTTTAGTCACTCAGATCGTTGTTATGTTAATATTTTCAAAGCACCCTTGATTAAGTCCTTCCTTTCTTTGAAAAACTTGTCTTTGCAGTACTCTGCTGCTTTTTAGCCAAGAGCTTTCTCCATAGACACCTTACTTTCACATTCTGTAATGACCTCAATCTCTGAATGACCAAGTCTACCAGTTCAGCTAGGCCACAACTCAGTTGTCACTATTTTGATAGGGAAGTAGTTTATTAGTAATACCTGTCATAGGTGGTACTTTACCTCATTTAGCAGAGTTTGATACTCCTTAAAGACTAGGTCTGATAATTAGCTATTATTTCAGCAGTTGTCTGTTAACCATCCCCTAGGTTATTTTAATGCTCATCTGTAAACATTCCCCTGAAGGAGAAGAGTCCTTGTCTTTTTTATATGTATACCTGTAGTACTTAGTATGGTTGGCACATGATGCTAAGGCATTTAGTAAATGCTTGTTGAATTGACCTTGTAAATTATGTTCACTAGGAATACAGTCTACATTGCCAAATAACTGCCCAAGATCACAGCTGCGTTCAGTGGTAGGACCAGACTATAGCTCAACTCTAGGCTTTAAGAAGAAAAAAGAAATACATGTAAGATTTATCCTTTTTCATTTTCATTATAGGAAGTAGAACAGCTAAGAATGGAACGACTACAGATTGATGAACAACTTCGACAGATTGGTATGGGTTTCAGACCTTCTTCCACCAGAGGGCCTGAAAAAGAGAAAGGATATGCCACTGATGAAAGTACCGTCTCTTCTGTACAAGGTTCTAGGTCTTATAGTGGAAGAGGCAGAGGTCGTCGGGGCCCTAATTACACCTCCGGTTATGGTAAAAAAATTTTTTCTTTTTGGTAGTAGTTGTAGTTTAGGTGCTCCAGTACATTTTGGTTATTGTTGTTCAGTTCATCACTTTATCTTGGTTTTGAGGGTAGGAGACAGTTCTAAGGTACGCGTTTTAATAGTAGTGACTGTATTTTATATTAATGACTGTACAAGATTTGTAGTGTTCAAGTAGCTATGTAATGAAATGAAACATGTTTTTGTTAAATTTATAGCTCATAATCATGTTTATTCTAAATATTTAAATATATATACAACTGGTTTTCTCAGATAGTTACCTTGTACAATTATATACATTTTCCAGTAAAAACCTGGTGGTGGTAATACTACTAGGATTTACCTTTTGCTTACCCTTTAGGAAAAGGAAAAGTAAAAAATACACTAGTCACTGTGCTGTGTTTATATGTAGCAAATCTGTACTAGTTTTTAAAATATACTATATTGGTTCACTTAGTAGTTTTGAATATTAATATCTCACATCTGCAGTTATTTTGTGAAATACAGGATTTCAATAATATGAGGGCTTTAAAAGTTAGAACTTAATTAACATAAATGAACATTATTTTTCTAAAATACATTTCACTTTGAAGATCGGACTTAACCCATGTAGGAAGGGGCCAGTGGATGGTGATGGTCAACAATTTTCTAATCCTAAATTTCTTACTTCTTCTTCAGCTTTGGAGTTGTTCCATTTTTCTGCATTTGGACTTGGATCTTAGCAGTGACCTGATTTTTGCGTTCCCTTCTCTCTCCTCTTCTCTCTTCTCTACTCCCCTATGCTCATCCAAACTGCTTTGGGAAAATATTTCATAAGCCTTTTCCAGAATAGAAGGCATTTAGGGAAAACAGAAATACATGAAAGCTTATAGTGTACAGATTCCACATCCATATTTCATGTTTGAAGGATCATCTAACGATGTCAGAGTCAGTTTGGTACTATATTTCATTTGTTGTAGAGTTGAATGGTAATTTTCCCTTCCTGCTTTTTCATTATTTTAAAGTTAACCTTGTATTGAAACCTGAAAAGAAAAATTCCAGTTAATGTGTTTGGTATGTGAAGGATTGAGAATTGCGGTCCTCAAAACATTTAATACAAAATAGTAATTAAATAGAGATTAAGTACATACTGAATGATTTTAGATGTACACATTACTAGTGCAAATAATCAGATTTGTTTTTTTGGTTGATGAATTCATCCAAGAATTTTATAAGCCTCTGGGAAGTCAGCTTATTGATGAGAGCTCCCTCTTTGGCAAAATGCTTTTGTTGACAGTAGATAATAAATTTAAATGAGAAGGTAGAGGAATAACATTTGGATTAAAGAACGCTATGCAAATTGTTCAGTAGATGGCACTCTTACCTCTGAGTCTTTTTGAACTAGTAACATTGTATTTTCTGAAATAGCTGTTGAACTTAAATGGGCTCCAGAGAAATAAAAATTATTTGAATTTGGTTATAGATGTTCTTGTCTACTTAATGGCAGAAGATTTTTTAGGTGGTGCATATATATATAATCTATATAAGAAACATTTTCTGAATTTAACATCTCTGAACTTACAATGTGTTTTATAATGGATGCTGTCTTAGAACTGTAATTGGCAGGATTTTCTTAAGTGGCACAAAAAATATTGTGACTTACAATGGATGGCATGGCAGATTTGATAAAATGTGGTACTTTAGCTGTTAATGTTAAGTTCAGCATACATGTTCATTTAAAAGAATGTGAACCATTTTCATAAGGTGATTTTAGAAGTTTTAGGGAAATCTGATTTAATATTCTGTTGAAAACAATTTTCATTTGTTGGAGCCATTACGAATTGGATTGGTTTTATGGATCATTATTTCTTGTAGCCCCCTCCCTAATTTCTGGATTCAAGAATTTATATTTTACAAAATTGAGATTGGAATGATTGTGATGACTTCAACAGATTATTAGTTTTCTGTTGATTATACAGCAAATTAAAAATTCAAAGCCTTTAACAGTACTGTTGTCTTATGGTTCTATAGGTCAGAAATCTGACATGAATGTCACTGGGCTGAAATCTGTGTTGGCATGTCTATATTCCCTTTTGGAGGCTCTAGGAAAAAATCTGTTCCCTTGATACTTCCAGCCTCGGCTTAGGTCCTCCTTCCTCCATCTTAAAAAGCCAATAATTACAGGTAGATGGGCTTTCCTGGTGGCTCAGTGGTGAAGAATTCTCCTGCCAGGTCAGGAGACATGGGTTCAATCCTTTGGTCAGGAACATCCCCTGGAGAAGGAAGTGCCAACTCACTCCATTGTTCTTGCCTAAGAAATCCCATGGACAGAGGAGCCTGGTGGGCTACAGTCCATGGGGTCACAAAAGAACCGGACTTGACTTAACAACTAAACAACAACAGATTACAAAGAGTCCTTATTCAGCCACCTCTCTGGTTCTCCATAGTTGAGAATGGTTCTCTTTTTTTAATATTCATGTGATTAAATTGGCCTTACCTGAATAGTCTAGAATAATCCCCAAACCTGTTTCCTTAACCTTAATTGCATTTGCAAAGTTCCTTTTGCCATCTCAGAAATGTTTAGTATGAAGAAAATGGAGAACTTAGCAGTTCATTAGCCTTTTTTTTTTTTTTGACATTAATAGTTGTGTTTATCTCCTGAAACCTATTTATGATTTTAGATACCTTCTATAAGTATCTTGAATGCTAGATTTAAATTAAAACTATGAAAATTTTTTTGCTCATGATATTGAGTTAAATACTACACTGTATTTTTAAAGATAATTTGATAGGAACTTTTGTTAAAACCTTTTAAAATGAGATACTCATCTAACCTCAAAATTTGGTAATGTTTTCAGGCAGGGTATGTAGGTTTGTAAATAAATTCAACAGAAGTTTTTATAATTCCCAAGGCTTTTTTGTTTGTTTTGTTTTAAACTACTCATGAAATGGTACATTACCCTTATTCCTCCAAACCATGACATCAGTTAACAAAATTCTTTCTTATCCTTTAGAAGAATAAGTGTTTTGATTCATTTTCTAATATGAGACTCATCTTAACAAAGATGCAAATGTCGGCACTAGAAACTTGCTACATTTTTCTTAAATTAATCCATTCATTACTAGCTACATCTATATGGTATATGGAAAAAAAAGACAGAAGAGTCCTCTTTAAAGGAGAAAGGAAGTTGGTAGGCTTTGTTCAACTTTACATTTTAGTCCTTGAAGAGCTCTTGTATTTTGCTTTTATCATTAAATGACTATGGAGTTAAATATAGGGTATTTTTAGTTTATCTTGAAATTGTTCATATTTGAGAGTTTAGCATAAGAACTTCATAATCATGTGGTAAATTAATTTATCAGGAGAAAATTGATATGTGCATTCCTAGGCTTCCGTGGGCATTTAGAGGTATAAGAGAGCTCCCCTTTACTGTAAAGCAATGTGGAAGTAAATCCACATTGGAAGAAGAAAACAACACATGACAATACTTTATTAATTTTACATTAATTTTAAGGAAATGAGGGGAGATGTCTGTTTTCCGTTAAATTGGTCTGAAGCTACAGACATTGAACTGGGCTTTTAATTTTATGGAGATAGATTTGCACATATAGTTTCCCACATTATCAGAAAGTAGTTTTCCTGGAAGACCTTTTGTAAGCTGAAATGGCATAAAGTGAAGAAGCAATTACTTTAGGACACATCTTGCTAATAGATGCAGGAAATAAAATAAAGCATAGATGCTCACCAATATGGTTCAAAGCTATGTCGGCTTGATGCTGAGATGCTGAGTTTAGTTCTTGAAGCAGGAGCTGGGAGATGCTGCTCTCACTGCTTGCTCTGCTTGCTGCCTCTTTTAATTGCAGTGGCTTGCTGCAAAGCGAATACTGAAGGCTATTTTCTCTTCGTGCCCTTTTTTCCCTTAAAACTGAAAATCCTCTTTGGATTTCTTTTGGTTTGTGAAAACAGATACTAGTGTAAGTCTTTTGTAAAAGCCAAGTGGTGTAAAATGAACTTCTGAAAAGCATAGGATATCTCTACGATGAAAGGATAAAAAAGTGCCATCCCAGAACTAACAGAGAAGTGGAAATGAGTATGTTAGTGATTGGGTCATATAAATCTGACACATAAATTGTGATATTATATGATATTGTAGGCTTTTATAGAATCTTTGTGGTGTTTACATTTTTCAAAAGTATTAAATTCAGTCATTGGGATGTTAGAAATAGTCTGTAGTTAACTTTCAAAGTTATGCTGAATTTTTGTCTCACTGGTCATGGCTTCATCTCTTATTGTCATGTTGAAGTTTTCTTTACCCACAGCAACCTAAAATTTGTTCAGTGATTTGAAACATTGTGTTGTTCTAACTTAAGACATTATTTTGCAAAAGAGATAAATTTTATGTACAGTCACTAAAAATGCACTCCCAGTTTATGAGATAATCAATTGTAAGAAATATCCTGATTTCAGAGCTGTTAAATGTGGGGAAAAAAATGCTCCTTAGAATCAAGTGATATAATAGAATATACAATTGTTACTTATTTTTCTAAATATCATTAAATTGGCTTTTAAATACTTGGATAGTGTTTTTTTTTTTTTTTTTTTTATTATACTAGCAATTTGTTAAAGACATAAAAGTGGGAAAAATTTTTTAAACATATTTTCTGTATTAAATGCATTTTCATATATCAGTGTTATTTAAACAATGATTTGCAAGAAATTCTTTGAAAAATTTCACTCCTTTTTTAAAATAGAAATATAGTATGCTTATGTTCTCTTCTTTCCCAAGGTACAAACTCTGAGCTGTCTAACCCATCCGAAACTGAATCTGAACGTAAAGATGAGCTGAGTGATTGGTCTCTGGCGGGAGAAGATGATCGAGAGAGTCGGCATCAGCGTGACAGCAGGAGACGCCCAGGAGGAAGAGGCAGAAGTGTTTCAGGGGGTCGAGGTCGTGGTGGACCACGTGGTGGCAAATCTTCCATCAGTTCTGGTAGTCTTTTATATACTCTGTCAGAATCTTTTCTTTGTAAACAGTATAATTTCATAAAAGTTAATTCATTTCCCAGGATCCCCACCCCCCGTTTTTGGAAGTTTCTCTTTTTGCTTAACTGTCTCAGGAAAACAGTAGAATATATATATATATATGCATGCACACACACACACACGCAACTACAACATAAGGAAAGGCACTATAGAGTGTCTATTAGTGAAAGTTTAGCCAGAATATTCAGATCAGAGTAATTTTAGTTGGAGCTGATTTCTCTGCTTCATTGGTCAGATGTTCAGACTTTGGACACTTAGGTAATTAGAATTTTGTTCCCCCTCTAGAATTTTTTGGGTTATATATTTGTTTCCCAGAGAGACCCAGATAATTCTAATGTATAGAGAGATCTAAATACCTTTTGTATACAACTGAAA
Organism: Bos indicus; assembly: GCF_029378745.1. Taxonomy (NCBI): domain Eukaryota; kingdom Metazoa; phylum Chordata; class Mammalia; order Artiodactyla; family Bovidae; genus Bos; species Bos indicus. The sequence continues at coordinate 86,666,931 of NC_091760.1, read as the reverse complement.
AGCATTTGTTGCTACTCCACCACTTTGGAACAGGAAAAAACTGTGAAATCACCTTTTTAAAAAATGTTTTATTGTTTGAGGAATTCACCTGTAAAGAGTGTCTAGAAGACTGAGATTTGAGATACTATAAGAAACCTTTTACTCATTGAAAATTTAAATGCTATAACTTAAGTGGTGGTGTAGGAGTTGACAGAATGTTCTTGCTTAGCATAATGAGTTGGGGAAAGATTGTCAAGGATTAGATTATATCAGGGATATAACCATAACAGTTATTGCATGGCATTTGTAGGAAAACCACTCTTAATTTTTTTTAAAAAAGTGAATCAAATCACATTTTTTAAAGAACTTTTAAAAAAGTACTCTTTAGTTCTAGTGATAATCTTTAAGTCCTAAGTTCATTTTATAGACTTTTAGGGAAATAGTTTTTATATTTTAGAACATTGCTCACTGTTACCAAGGTTTAACATTACAGTTTGCTGAATTTCAAAGTAAATGTACTTTACCTAGTGTTTATGATTAATGGATAAACTTAGTGTCTTTTGCAAAGATGCTAGCTTGCTAGCTGTTACCAAAGGAAACTTAGGAAAAATCGTGATTAGGTGAATTTCTTCTATAATTTGATTGCTGGAAGCAATAATGCACATAGGTAAGATGGGTATTTTTTTCCCCTATAATTTATGTCTTACAAACCTTTCCTTTCCCACTCTTACCCTACCATATCCCACCTGTACTCTTTCTTTCTGGAGATGGGAGTACTAGTCAGCATTCATTCCCACATTTTCCTATAACCAGTTAGAATTTCAAACTTTTTAGTTTGCCTTTTTTTGTATAGACTTTTGCTTGCTTCAGTTTGTAATAATAAATTTCTATTATAGAGTGCAGATGTTGAGTATTATTTGGAAATATATTAGCTGAATATTTGTTTTCATTTTTATTTCTTTAGCCTCTGTACAGAATTAGCTAGGTATGTGAATGTAAAAAGTAACATGTATACTAGTTCCTAATATGTTTTTAAGACAAGTCAAAGAGAAATGGTAGAAAGCCAAGGTGTTCACTCATTTTCTGTTATAATTTTTCATCACCATTTAAAGTTTTTTCATATTTGTTATTTTTCAGGTAAAATAGTGATACAGAAAACATTTTGTCTGAAGACAGAGGATGTATTTTTATTGGGGGAAAATTGAAGTTTATTATTAATTGATATAGTTCAATGTAGGTCAAAACATTCCTAATAACTGCAGCTCTCTTAAACAAATATTTCTTGCCTCTGACATGCATTTAGTGCTCAAAGATCCAGACAGCAATCCATACAGCTTACTTGATAATACAGAATCAGATCAGACTGCAGACACTGATGCCAGCGAATCTCATCACAGTACTAACCGTCGTAGGCGGTCTCGTAGACGAAGGACTGATGAAGATGCTGTTCTGATGGATGGGATGACTGAATCCGATACAGCTTCAGTTAATGAAAATGGGCTAGGTATGTAAGCATTTAGGGAAAAGATTTATATTACTGTATACTATTGTTAATATATGATGCCTTTAAAAAAATATGCAATTCACAAATTGAATTTTTCCTAGTGTTCAAGTAGGTAGATGGCTTTGTGTCTGTCTTAAATGTCTAGTTTTCAGATTTGTATAGCCAAACTGTTTGAAACTGGGAGGGTTTATTAAAGTGCCCTTTGATGCCATTAAAACAATACAGATATTCAAACTGCAGGGCACTTAATACTCTCAATCTTCTAAGCCAGAATTGGGCTTTCGTCTTGCCTCTTTAAGTATTATAAATGACACTAATGAAAGTGTGTATACTTTGTAGGCATTGATTTCCAAAGTGCTAAAATGTCATTAACTTTGGTAAAAACTAAACTCTGTTGGAGAGGAAAATTTTATTCCTGAATGATAAATTAAGTCTTAGAGTTTGTTTATCAAGAGTCAAAAACCCTCTTAATTTCTGGATGATAATTCCATCTGTTGATCTAGTAGGAATGTTTAAAACTACAAAAGTGTTTTTCCTGTGAATAGCATGTATTGTTTTATCTTTCCTGTTTAATTAAAAAGTTCTTTCCCCTTAAATCTTTGAAGGCAAGAAATTTTTTTTTTTTTTGCTTTGTTTTTTGCATTGTTTTTGTCAGAATAGTTTCATGGTGAACTTTGCAATTACAGATGATAGTGAAAAAAAACCCCAGCGACGCAATCGTAGCCGCAGGCGTCGTTTCAGGGGTCAGGCAGAAGATAGACAGCCAGGTAACTTGAGTGGACCTGTTGACACCACCAGGTCATAAGCATGAAAAAAAAAATGTCATGTGTCTGCTTTCTAAATATATTATACTTACATGTACACATGTGTGTATATACATTCAAGATGTGCATTGCATAAATTGTTTTCTCAACTAATAAGACTACTATTAAGAAAATGCATTCTTCCTTCACACCGTAATGTAACCTGTCTAATTGAACTAATGTTGTGTCTCAATTTTTTTACATGAAAATACTGTTGAAAAGACCATTATTTTGTCCACTTGGCAGATTCTGCACATTTGAGTTGGGACCTGCCATCCCAGGGACTATGTTGTAGCTTGTGATTTTGGATGATTGGCAAAACTGGACAGCTTTTGCATGGTGCCTGCTACTGTATCTGGATTCAGCACCTCATTTTTGTGGGGGTTCTAGTACCCACAGTTTAAAAAGTATAAATGAGAAAAATACTTGAAAGTGTCTTTTTCCTATTAAGAGGAATGCATGTTATGTTTTTGTTTATTGTAGTGTGATGCCTTTTCCCTTACACCTACTAACTATTCAAATTAATAGTACTTACTTAGTTTTAGAATGTTAATTTAAGTAGATACAGTTTTTAGTAACTTAAAAGAAACGTGTTTGCTGTGTCTATACTATCTTGAACATAATTCCATTTCTTGTGTACAGAGAATCACATGTATATTCACAGTGGAGAAATTGTGTGCACCAGAAATAAATCCCTTTTGTTAAACTAATCAATTTTGCATTCTTTCCAAAGCAAATTCTTGTGTTTTCCCCCAAATAAAGAATATAAATTCTAGTATCTTTATTTAGTATTTTAAATTTAGTGGTTATTGAGACATGTGAGAAAACTGATTAAGGGGATTAGTTCCCATTCTTAGGGGAAAAAAAAAGTTCATGTTTTAGCGATAGTTGTAAATTTAAAAGAAATTAAATACTGTCACAATAGGTTTTGAGGAAATGTTTCTTATTTTTATCTTCTTTTCTCTCTCTTTAGTGTTAGAAATATCTTTGGGATGAAGAGATTGTATTTAGTTTGTGTTTTTGAAGCTGGCATAGCAGTGAATACCAGTTTCTGGCCATACTTTATAAATAAAGAAATTTAAGTTACTAGTATGGGCTTGAGATAGGATAAATTAAAACATAATTTAGTAACTAGGTAGATGGTGGTTCATTACTAAGTCAAAGGATATAAAGAGAATAACATGAAAGGCTTTGATAAAGAAGAGGAAGGGATTTCTGCATGGTATTAATCAGAACTTGAGTAATTGGAGTTTTAAATAATTTGACAGTGATTTGTGTTCTCTACTGCATTTATTCCTGTTTTTACTCTGTTCTTTGGAAGTACTGATTTCCTCTTTAGAACTCATTGCCTTTCTCAGCCTGCCCCAACACACACACATACCCACACACCCAGAAAATAGGATAGGTGGAACAAACATGTCATTTTCTCCTTTGGCTCTGGCAGCAGTTCTAGGGTATCTAAAAGTTAATGTCAGCTTTCTTGGAAATAAATAGTTATTTAATTTGTTCTTACTTACTTAAAATTTCTTGTTGCCTTTAGTATTAAGCAGTGAGTATTTACTATACTTAGCAAAGTGCAACAGTGTACTGGTATACAACTGATTAATTTTGGATCCCTTAGAGGAAATTTTGGAGACCAAATTATGCCACACAAATTGCTTCAATTTTTTTTCCTATATAAGTGCTTATCTGTTTTGAACTTTTAAGTGGCTTGCATTATGAGGCATATAAACAGACTATTATCTGGCTATAAACAGGTTTTTCTCTGAATCAACTAAGGTTATTTTTAATTTACCTCTGTTTGGTGGAGGATGGGCACTGGTTTTTACCTTTCCAGCTAAGTGCCTATTAATTGATAAACTGTATCAAAGTTCTGTGTCTGCATAGTGGGTGAACATTCTAAGAATTACCATAAGTTCAGATTTAGCAGTGTGTGCGCCTGTGCATCAAGGTTTCCAGGTAGCTGAGTTCTTCCTGGTGTCACTGAAGCCTGAACCATGGAAACAGTATGAATTCATTATGGTGCTCTCCAAACTACAATACTTTCTAGGATGCTTGTGCTTCCATATATGTAGACATAATAAAGAAGTGGGTTTGATCCCTCTCCCCAATTTCGGAAACTGTTAAATTTATTCATAGATTCATTTACAGTGAATTTAAATAATGATTTATAAAACTCCAAAATGAGCATATTGAGTTTCTTATAGAGGGAAACAGTCTAAGACATGAAACATCTTTTAGTGGTGTTTCTAAAGATGTTTATTAGTTCTGAATTAAGTTGTTTCCTTGAGATTTAAAAAGATTCATATAATAATTCTAGAAACTCGTGAATCTTATAAAGGTGTTAGCATTTTAATGTATAACTAAGAGAAATGTAAATACAGTCCAGTCTTATATTAAAATGATTTATATAATTTGAACTTGATGGATTAGTTCTCCAGTGTATGTAGTGACTTATATTAAGTTTATCGAAGTTTTAATTCTTACATAATTTACTTGCTCCCATAATTTATACCATATTTTACATAATCAGGGATTTTTCTTCATCAGTTTCTGAGAGAAAACAAATTCTTTGAAAGGAAGAGACTGATTATTTTGATATTTCTTCAAATCAGTGAATTCTAAGTTGCAAGTCCTTGAAGAGAAAGTTCTGAGGTTTAAAATGAGGCCAGTCCCAGCAGACCAGAGGTAGTTTGTTGCCATTGGGTTGCTGGTAGGGTGTTAGTTTTGGTTAGTCCTTTCCCTTCTTTTCCCCAATCCCTACCACCATGGCAAATAGGCCAGTCCCTTAAAAGATTGGCAAAATGTGAAAAGGGGATAGTTACTGATTAGTGGTGGACATTTTCCACCATGATCATTGTCCACATTTTAAGATGGTGGACAAATCTTTAGTTTGCTTGAATTTTTTTATATTACTCAGAACAGTTTCTAGTGTGAAATACTAAAAAGGAACCATAAAACACACTTGGAAATCTTACTATGCTTTAAAAAAAAAAAAGAACTATTAAATATTACATGTTTGATGAAAATTTCATATTGACGCATGCTACACCATGATCTGCACCCAATTTACCCTTTCTCTCCCCCTCCTCCCCCCACTGATAAGTGCAAACACTATCTGGGCTTAGAATGTGGCATTTCCTATTCTTAGTTGTGGAATTTTATATCAAACTTATCCCACAACTATAGACTAACCAGAAGCAAATGGCTGGATTCTTGTGAAAGAGGACTTTAATCTAGGCGTCCTCTATATCCAGCTTGAAATATTCTATAGTCAGCACCAAACCACAGGCATATTTTTCAAATTTCATTTTTGGTTGGAGGTGGTACCCATCTTAAGAAAATTTTGAAATTGGGTAACCCACCATTAGTCTATTTTAAAAGTAAAATTACTCTTTATCCATAAATAAACTTTAGAAATATTTTTTCAACACCTGTAATTTTTTTCTCATCTTCAACAGTCACAGTTGCAGATTATATTTCTAGAGCTGAGTCTCAGAGCAGACAAAGAAACCTCCCAAGGGAAACTTTGGCTAAAAACAAGAAAGAAATGGTAAGGAGAATTTAACCTGTAGGTTTTGGCTTTTTTGGTTTTGTTTTTGTTATGGTTTAGTTTTATTTTTTACTTCTTAACTTGTATGATCAATTGTTTCCCCAACTAGACCAGTAATATTTTAGTTAAAGACTACTCTTGATTTTGTTTTTGGCCCCAGGTAACTGAAGATATGCATGCTTGAGCCTGAAATATTTTTCAGTTAGAACTAGAAATAGCATTTGTAAAAGATATTGGGCATAGAGAATGTTAACCTTAATTTGGGGAGCAACAGGCTGAATAGACCCTCTTCAAGTGGTGGATAAAGACCTTTGTTTTAATTCTTTGAAATATTTTAAGGGATTTGATACGTAAATTTGAGTTTCCAAAAAAGGTGAGTAAATAGGTGGTTGTTTGCCTTACTTAGGGTATTAACTGTTTATGTCTTTTTATATGGTGAGTTTTCCAGTGGTTAAAATGAAATTAGGTGCAAGTTTTCAATAAACAGGTACAGATTCTTCCTGTGGCTTATGTACTGCTAGCTACTAGAGATAAAGAGTTGAAAGACCCAGAGAGGTGGAATACATTGGGGTTTGGTTTTTTTTTTTCTTTTTTAATTTTAAGAATGTTTTAATTCAGATCATTGTGGTATGTGAAACTAAAATTATTTATTAGCTAATTGATGTTTATGTAGTTATTTTCCTCCTCAGTTATAGATTTTATTTATAAAGAAGTTGAAAAAGTTGTCTCCCTTTGGCAGGCAAAAGATGTGATTGAAGAGCATGGTCCTTCAGAAAAGGCAATAAATGGCCCAACTAGTGCTTCTGGCGATGAAATTTCTAAGCTACAGCGTACTCCAGGAGAAGAAAAGATTAATACCTTAAAAGAAGAAAATACTCAAGACGCAGCAGTCCTGAATGGTGTTTCATAAACTGAAGAAGTTCCTAGTTTACAGTTCTTTTACATTACATTTTACAATAGTGCTTGTACAAGCTTGCCAAAGATAGAATATGGATCGCCAGTCTTTCCATCGCACTTTCAGTTCCTCCATTTGGAATTCAGAAAGGGGAGGGATCCTGAAGAAATCATATGTTATAAACATACTTTGACACCTACTGTGTTATATATCATCAGATGTGCCTTGAGAATAGTATATGTAACATTAAAAAAAGTTGCTGGCTATAGGAAATGTTATTTTGTTTTCAAAATATGGCAGAGATTGGGGGGGAGGTGGGTGGGGTGGGATCCCTAACCTAATATTCTTTATGAAAGCATTAGCTGCTTTTGTTACATTTTTAATAATATGCAACCACTTCTTCACCTGAGGAAAACTAGAATGAAATGCAGTCTAAGATATTTTGCACTGAATTGTAATTTCTTCATTAGTTTTAGTCTGGAAACTGGTCTGTTTTAATGTGTTTTTAAAATGCTGTATTGTAGAGGAAAATCTGCAGACCACTGGAATACATTTGTTAAACACTCATCTGCAGGGACACTGGGTGTTATTGGCAGTGACTGTTCTACATTGAGGCTTTGTTTGGTTTATTTATTAAAGTGTACAGTATTTAAAAAATCAAACATAGCTTTAGTTAAAACACTAAGCTGAATTAGTCATGTCCATTCAGACATAACCTGAACTACTGAAAAGATCAATTTCCAGAAGGTTTATTCTGTATAAACTACATGTTAGTCTTCAGTAGAGTATCTTTTCTTTTTTCTCCCTTTTTTCTTTTTTTTTTTTCTCTTTTTTTTTTTTCTTTTTGGTTTTGATTGTTTGATGTGCAATATGTTTTTGTATGCAGGTAGTAAATAAACTTTTGATCTTCCATTTGCTGATTTTTAACTTTCTACTTTTTAAACCAACTGTTGAAAAGTAGTTGGACCTACCTAAAGGCCTAGAGTAGTATTCTGATTGCTTTTTAAGATGCATTTATACTTGTTCATAAATAGTATTAAAATATTAGTTGGTCATTTTGTAATGAGTCCTCTGAAGTCTTAGTACTTAAAAATTTAGTATGTTAGAATAGAATGGTTTAGGGAATTGGTCTCAGAGATTTGATATTAGGAAAGTCTTTGTAACAAAATTCTAGTCATAGGCAACTTTTGGAAGGCATTGGGGTAAAATCCAGAGTTTTACTTTTGCCTTTGATTCTTTGTTATTTTTATAAAGTATAATGAACAGTTTTTAAGGAATGTCACTGATTTTTGGCTTTCAAGGAAATAATTTTAAAGGTTCTCATATTAATGATTGGATTTTTTGTAAATATTTTGTCCAGATGGCTTAATGTTAGGACTATACAAACTTTTACACAAAGTAAAAGTTTGCAAGCTGATAATAATTGTGGATTTGTGGGAGGGTTTTGCTCCACAATATTATATAAAGACTACTGAGCAAGAAGAGGGAGCCCTTTTGTTCACTTGGGATCTGAGAAGTATTTTTATGTGCATAACTTATGTTAATTTGTTATGTGCATAAAAAAAAACTTCAGTGATTTTACAACTGAAGGATAATTCAGGGTGTAGCTAAAAATATTTGCTAGGTCAGTGTATATAAACCTTAGCCCTCAAATTTATTACTGGTGAGGTTAAGCTGTGAAAATATCAAATGCTTTTTCCTAAAACCCTAATAATGGAAAATTTTAAAGTAAGGTGTAGTGTGAACAGTGCAGTGTTTGGACTTGAAAAACAAGTAACATTTTTGGCTTTATTATTCTTCTCTTTAATAGAAGAGAATAAAATTATAAATTAACTATAAGGTATGGGAATTTTCAGTAATCTCCAAATTGGTAAATATGGCAAAAAGAAAATGATATTTCATTTTCTTCCAGGTAGTAGAATATATTCATGAAAATCCTCCTTGTTCTGGAAACACAAAATCATCTTAAAAGTGGGGTTAGCCCAAGGAGTTTTTTTAGAACTGACAACCATATTCTAGGATATAAATATTAAGATTTCATTTTTTACAAATGACTAATCCCAGTATCCTTTAAGAATACATACTACAGCATCATGATAGGCTTTTTTTTTTTTAAATAGCATATGCTCAGATTTAGAAGTGAAAAGCCCAGTCCCCAAAGGTAACTATTCTTTATAGAGGTAGCCTTCCAAACTTTGAGAGAGATGCATCTTTTTTGGCTATTAGTTACCTGAAATGTTGCTATGGGAGAACTTGCCAGCTGCCATGACCCCCTCCCATCCCCCCACCAATTCTAAAGGTTCTCTGCAGGTTAAATACTGTTCTAGCATATATATACAAAATTGTATATGATATTTGAACTAAAACACAAAATCAAAAGGAGAGATTACATGGGGGGTAAAAATGATCATTTCATGAAACTTGGGATGCCTTAGGCCTAAAACTGTTTTGCAAAATGGTATTGGAGTTTCTGTTGACAGGTCAGTCATCGTTGGTAAAATTATAGTAGGGATACATAAAACTCTTAAGTAGTTACTGTATTTTGATGTGAAGATGAGAGAAAGAATATTATAGTGAGTTCAAACCACTGAGACACTGCTTAGGACAAGGCTGAGGGAGATTGCTTAAGTAAATACTCTTTAAAAAGCAAGTATAGATATATACAGGTAAGCAAAAAAATTAAACAGGAAAACACTAAGCTGGTGTTTTACTCTTTTTTTCTGGTCAGCCATTTTTTTGTGGCTAAGACCCATCACCTTGGAAGTATTTTTGTAGCTGCTGTTTGCTATAAGTTTGGTGTTTAACCTGAGAATGGTCTGCAAAGTTGGTATGTTAATTTAATATTGCTATAAACAGATTGACTTTTGAGGTTGAAACCAACTAGTCAGTATTCTTATAGGCTGTGCCTACAGTGACATTAATTAACTAAAGACAGGTGGATGGAAAACTAGTTATATAATGCAGTAAGTCCTACGTCAAATGATTGTTACTGGAAATGAGCAAAGGAAAATTACTTATGTTTTCTAAGTTTCCAGGAACTTTGATTTGAACTGGATCTATGCGTTTAAGCAATATTCCAGAAGGTAGCAAGTAGAGTGTTCATTGTAAAGTCTCATTCAGTCTTCCTATCTTTGCTATTTACAGTTTGGATCCCTTGTACCCTTTATAAGGATATCTGATATACTGAATTTTCTGACCCCTTAAGTTTTAGTTTCTTATTAAGGATGCTTGAATGTGTAATAGTCATTATAACCCATGATTAACCTATGATAACATTTGGGTTTAATTTCAGAGGACTGTTGGAATAAAGCAATAACTGCAGTCTGCTATAGTAAAACTTTTTGCAAGTGGTGGTAATTTGAAACTGTATTCAGCTGCTAGTTGAAAATGTCGGTTATGCTGAAACATAGGAAATTGCCAAGAGCTGACTTCTGACCCACAAAAGCAACAGTTTCTTATGGTTCAGCCTAATAATAATACATTTTAAGGTATAATCATTTACTCTGGACATCCAAGCAGTGAATCTTTTCTGAGTCTAATCATCCAGAAAACCCCTAATTACTGGATGAGGGAGGTGCATACTCTATAAGGGAGATACAGTTTTATAAAAAATGGTTTATCAGTGGATCACTTTAGATTCAGATTCATCTGTATCTTCTATATTAATGTTTCAGGTACTGAAGTACAGAATTGGGAGTGACTATCTTAGTTGTACTACCCTTTTCTATATTCTGTTTTATCCAACTAGATCCTATAAGGGCCTTTCTAATATAACTTGGTTCTAGTCATATGTCAGATACTGTGTGACACTTAACTATAGTCCTATGTACTCTAAAAGAGTATGCTGAATTAAAATGTGTTTGTTTTTATATATGTATCTATCCCAGGCATTTCCAGCTATGTTGTATGCAATCTAAAAATAAAGGGCAAAATTATTTTTTACTAATATTCTTAATGTCAAAGCTCCACTGTTAAGTATACTAGTTAGCAGTTTCTCAAGTTTGTGTTTTAATGAGTGGTATTTTGTGGGGGGTGGAGAGTGAAATTACAGGGGTATTTTCTGGATGTTTTGGTATTTTGTACCTTATTTTACTTGGATTGTCAAATGTAGCTACTCATTTTCTAGGTTAGAGACAATTCTCGTTATAAAAATTATTGCATAGTTTTTCTAGATGAACTAATTTATGCTTCACTGTTGCCTGGAGCTCGTATGGCAACGTCTTTGAGCTTCATTTTTCACCTCGCTGTTTGCAGGCTGTAAAGAAAGTCACGTAAACACTTCACTTGAAATTCCATTAACTAAAACACCACTAAGGCCACAGCAAGTGTTAACTTGTTCAAGATCATATCTTAATACTGGACTATGTGACCTTGTCATCGGGCCGGGAATATTAGGTGGAGAGAAGCTCTTCCTATATCCTGTTGCTAAGGCAACAGCTGACTCAGCAGATACACAGCACTGAACAACAGTGCCAACAACAAATAGCAGAGCTTAAGGTTAAGTTTCCCGGTACTGAAGGTTCTCTCAGCCCAGGATCCTTTAACTAAAAATATATTCTAGCATTTTAATTTTAACCTCAGATGTATAGATTTTTTTTTCTATCATATTATGTCCTTTGAAGTTTTGGAGCCAGTTGCTTAATTTTCTTTGGAATTAACGTGTTTGGGGGGAATCATTTATGCTGAGTAAAATATGACTGCAAGACACACTTCTGAAGTGCAAAAAAACTGTTAACAGGTTGTTACCAATAGAAAGATGCCTTATAAATTCTCATTGAAACAGTTAAACTCAGTATTTTAGCCTAAAATGTTTAAACTTATCTCTTAAATGAAGGCATTCTGTCTGGATTAATTTAAATGACTTCTGATACAAGGTCTTTAAAGTAGGACATAAAATTTCTAGTGTGCTGAATGTTATAAAGCTTTATAATGTGTAATAGTCCAACATGTTTAGGTTTTTACCCTTGTGTTAAGATGGTAGTTTCTTCCACTTCTCATTTTACATCTAGTTGCCTTTTACCCTTCTTGTTGTAATTTAGAGCAGAAGAAATGAAGAACTGCAGAGAAAAATATAAAACCAAACATCACAGTATATAGATACGGACTTGTGTTCCATCTATTTTCCCACAGGTTATCAATTATTTCTTGAATGGTTTTGGTCTGCATGACTTGTATTAAATGCTTCCATAGGGGTTCCCATCATTTGTAAAATACTTGAAAGCAAGAGAATTTGTTTAAAACTCTTATGGGTTGGAATAGATTTAACTTCAGGACCACCCATTATAGCCTACTTTCATCACCAGCAAGGCAGGTTTATAAAGCTTATGAAGCAGTTAGGACTCATTGTAATACAACCCAGAGGCCCAGTGAAGGCAAAAGGGAAGGGGCTCAGTAGGAAAACAACCTCTGGTATGCTAGTTCTAAATATTATGGCTGTAAATAGGCATCTTTTAAGGACTAATACATAGAGAACTAAATTATAAGTAAACGTAGTAAGCTGGAGAACATATTCTGGGCTTATAGTTTGAGTAGCTGTGCAACTCAGCAGAGTTTCTCATTTTCCCTTCCACAAAATGTGGAGAAATCGTCACAATTTGTCATCCCCCCCAGCCGCCAACACATAAGGAAGCAGAGCTCTAGGCATATAGATTCCTTGCTCAAAGTTGCCTGTATTGATAGCAGAAGTTTTGACTTGAAACCTGTATCTCCTATTCCCTAGTCCTATATTCAACCATAATCTTCTCCCTTTTAAGTGTCTACATCTGAAAGGAGCAACCGATAAAAGGCCCCAAGGTTTAAGTGTAATGACAAGTACCAGACCACCAAGGAAAACATCCCTGGGTTGTTATATTTGTGAAAGGTACAGTGTAGAGGTTAACAGTGTAGATCTTTGGGTTTGCAAAAGATCAGCTTTCTTGACCCAGCATGTTGCTTTGGGCAAGTTTCTTAACCTCGCTGAACTTGTAAAATGTACGTTAATAGTAACTACTGTGGAGATAGAGGGGAAATGCTTAGCACAGTGCTAGCACATCATAGTCAATAAATAGTAACGATACACAGTATTTTGTAAAAATTATCATGACCTAGAGCCCTCAAATTCATGACTTTTTTACCCAAGAAAAATGGTAAGTCTAACAGCTTTAAATGAATAGATGCTTAAAAGTTAAGCCTAGAGAAAAAGAAAAACTGATCATTGTCAAAGAAAAATGTGCTCTTTTGTGCTCCTTAGTAGATTTTAAAGTGGATTCCATTGTCTTAATACCTCTCTTAAAACAGGTATGCTATTTTTTGCATTAAACACTCAAGTATACCTACCATATGAATTTTTCCTTTTTAAACTTAATGCGTGATTGCCTTTGGGCGTATTTTCTGTATCTGAAAAATTTGCTTTTTAGTTGATACTAAACTCTTGTTCATAAACAATTTTTGATTAGTCCGGAAGATTGAAATAAAAGGCTAGTAATCTCATTATTAGCAGATTTCTTATTTTCAAGTTCATACCTCCAAAATCACCTGTGATTTCCCAGTAGGCTGTGAAAAATGAGTCACCTGGTATCTACAAAGTAGTGCTCTGCCTACTGTGTTTTAACAAATGTTTAACTTGATGATGTAAATAACCAATTTATAAATAGTCTCTTTAAGGGGCTACCTAAATAAAATGCACATACTTCATTAAAAACAAAACATGTACTCTCAAATCTTTATCATGCTGTTACGGTTTTTAATGTATGAAATCTGAAACAATTCAGATTTATCACTGACAAAGAGGTAAATAACATACCTTGTATCAGTTTCTTAGGTTAAAGTTGTGGCTAAACTCACTTTAAAATTCAGGGCTCTAAGTGAGTTAGGGAGTCCTCTGTACCTTGAACAGCCTTCCCTCCCAGTGAGATGAGTCCCTACTAAAACAACCTGTGCTGCTGCTGCTGCTGCTGCTAAGTCGCTTCAGTAAGTGTCCGACGCTGTGCGACCCCATAGACGGCAGCCCACCAGGCTCCCCCGTCCCTGGCATTCTCCAGGCAAGAACACTGGAGTGGGTTGCTATTTCCTTCTCCAATAACCTGTGCTAATACCATCGTATTTATCACATTTTAATTATCAGTCTTCCATTAGATTGGGGATTCCTTTAGGGCAGAGACTATTCACTTTGTCTTGAAATAGGTACCAAATTATTTGTCAAATGAGTAGTGAACAACACTTAAATGGTATGTCTTTAGCCATAATCTACAAGTAATCTATAATCTGATTTAAAATCCTCAAGTATAAACAGATTTATACCAACGCTTTGACTTAGCTTGTGCTAAATAACTTCTAAAATTTGTAGGTTTGAGGCATTTTATTATAAAAAGCTGGAACACATAAGAGAATAAGAACTTAAGTCATCATACATTTACTTCATTTTTTAGCTTGACCTTCTAGCAAATCTTTAGCTTCATTGATTTTGGCTGCTATATAAGGAGATCCTCCTATAGGAAGAAAGAAAAAAGGAATAGTTATAATACTGGATTTTTCAATTTCTGCCTGGTGAAAAGCTATTACCTTGTTTCAAGAACTCTAAGATGAAATGAGCAGAAATGGAAGTTTTGATTTTTTTAAAAAACAGCTATGGCATTGGAACCAGATGACTAAAAACACAGTTAATATATTTGATCAGTGGGAAATGATGAGGGAGATTTATACACACATACAATGGCACCTTTTGAAAAAGCTTAAATGAGATTTTTAAAAATTCTCATGTGACTTTGAAATAGTTTGTAAGTTACCTTTTTCATAAGTGAACACTGATTTATTGTGTTGTTATAAAATCATGAAATTGTCAGAGACTTCTGAGCTTTGTTGGAAGACCTCACTGTAGTTCTTTTTCCAGTTATCAACAATCCCTTCATGGTATCACCTACAGCTGCTTTCCCACTAAACTGGAGCTGTGATTTGAGTAAGTCTCAAAAAAGTGTGGCCCCAAACCATCAAGCAATCAGTAAGCTTAGTTAAGAGGCAAAATATATGGGTTCCATCCTAGACCCTAAGCAATCAGAAGCTCTCTGGTGTGCCCTTAGTCACTCAGTCGTGTCTGACTCCGTGATCCCATGGATTGTAGCCCTCCAGGCCCCTCTGTCCATGGGGATTTTCCAGGCAAGTATACAGTTAATACCAGCTAAGTTTTGTAGAAGATGTTATGAAGTCAAATACAAATATTTACCACCCCAATTGAAGCCAAAACTTAATGAGAGACCTCTCACATGAAAGTAAAAGGACTTAAACACTGAGTAATGGATTTTGTGGTCTATATTTTGGTATTCCATTTGATCTTTCAACAGAGCCTAGGCTGCTTAGAAGTGTATCAGAAACTAATAAATATATCCTATAGTTCTCTAGGTAACCACTAGTTTAAGAAGTCTAAATGGATGGGGGCAGGGGGGGAGGGGTTGTTAGTTTCATTAACTGAAATTCAACATTTTCCCTAAGAATGTAGACACCCCTCACGCCCCACCCCAAAAAGTAATTAGCAGTGTTTAAGACACATCACAACTGCTGGTCTGAAAACATGGTTAATGCTTATCACTACTTCCAAATGACAGTAGTTACTAAATCTGCTTATTAGTCTATAAGTAAATTTTCTACTCAGTATTTATTCTTTTAAGATACCAAAACAGCAAGTAGACCCAGCTTGGGAGACTGCTCACAAACAAATCGAAGCATTTTCCTTACAACAACCAAGATTTAGCTATAAAATTATCCCATTAATAACAATTAGTCACCCCAACAAAATGTTTTAACAACTCTAATGATACTTACCCTTGTCTGGGTGATTTAAAAGCATAATTCGTCGATGAGCATCTCTTATTTTGGCTTTATTGGCAGTAGGGCTAATTTAAAAAAGTAAAAGGTATTGTTTACTTTAGACTAGTTCTGGGTCACATTAAACTATAAAGGTAAGTTGAAAACTGTGCAACTGGATTAAGTCAATAAAACAGTATGAAAAGCTACTTAGGAGCCTCTTCTTTATCACAAGGAAGATGACTATTCTGAATCACAGAACTAAACAGAGCTTAGAAAAATAAGATATTCTCAAAAATTGAGTTGAACTTGAAACTTATTTATGACAACAATCCTGTTATTGGAAAGCATGTTTAAGTATCTGGAAATGAAAGAATTTTCACCACAAAATTTGTCACTCAGTTATAGAGAACAACATTGAGTACTGATGATCTGTTGAAAAACCTACCTCCAGTGAGTTAAAAAGTACTTCTGTGTCAGTGGGCCTTCTCTTTAGACTTTTGTAGGGAATGTTAAGGTTTAAAAAATGTATATAATAGATGGAAGTCCCTGGCAGTCCAGTGTTTAAGACCCTGCTTCCACTGCAGGGGGCATGGGTTTGATCCCTAGTTGAGAAACTTAAGATCCCACATACCACACAGTGTGGCCAAAAATAATAACTCCTAATAAAAGATCTTTCTTACATTTGCTTACAGCTCTAAATTTGAAAGAAAAATATTAAAAATGTAATAAATTATTTTACCTTACACCTAGTATTAATGCTGCTTCCCGTTTTGTCATTTTGGGTTCAAACCCACCTCTGTAATAGCCACCACTGAAGGCCTGAAAGAGGAAATGCATTTGTAGGAAAAGATTATCAAACTGAAAGTTGCTTAAAAATGTGTGTAAATGTTCACAGAACCAGCAGAAAACTTTTAAGAGTAATTTCTATGGTATTTTAGCTTATAAGCAGCAACAGGTGTTTTAATGAACATCCATTTCCAACCTCCCACCTCGCCAGACAACCTAAAAGGTCAAAGAAGACAAAATAACAGTGCCGCAAACCCAGTTCTTCTGGGAGTGAAGGGAAGATTATTCCAAGCTCAGTTCAGTTCAGTTGCTCAGTCGTGTCCGACTCTGCGACCCCATGAATTAAATTAATTGCAGCACGCCAGGCCTCCCTGTCCATCACCAACTCCCGGAATTCACCCAAACTCATGTCCATCGAGTCGGTGATGCCATCCAGCCATCTCATCCTCTGTCATCCCCTTCTCCTGCCCCCAATCCCTCCCAGCATCAGGGTCTTTTCAAATGAGTCAACTCTTCACATGGGGTGGCCGAAGTATTGGAGTTTCAGCCATTCCAATGAACACCCAGGACTGATCTTTAGGATGGACTGGTTGGATCTCCTTGCAGTCCAAGGGACTCTCAAAAGAGTCTTCTCCAACACCACAGTTCAAAAGCATCAATTCTTTGGTGCTCAGCTTCCTTCACGGTCCAACTCTCACATCCATACATGACCACAGGAAAAACCATAGCCTTGACTAGACACACCTTTGTTGGCAAAGTAATGTCTCTGGCTTTTTAAATGCTGTCTAGGTTGGTCATAACTTTGGTTCCAAGGAGTAAGCCTCTTTTAATTTCATGGCTGCAATCACCATCTGCAGTGATTTTGGAGCCCCCAAAAATAAAGTCTGACACTGTCTCCACTGTTTCCCCATCTATTTGCTATGAAGTGACAAGACCAGATGCCATGATCTTAGTTTTGTGAATGTTGAGCTTTAAGCCAACTTTTTCACTCTCCACTTTCACTTTCATCAAGAGGCTTTTGAGTTCCTCTTCACTTTCTGCCATAAGGGGGGTGTCATCTGCATATCTGAGGTTATTGATATTTCTCCTGGCAATCTTGATTCCAGCTTGTGCTTCCAGCCCAGCATTTCTCATGATGTACTCTGCATATAAGCTAAATAAGCAGGGTGACAATATACAGCCTTGAGGTACTCCTTTTCCTATTTGGAACCAGTCTGTTGTTCCATTTACAGTTCTAACTGTTGCTTCCTGACCTGCATATAGGTATTCCAAGCTAGCCATGTTCAAATAAAAACCTGATCTCAGACTGACTAAATGTTTTCGAATAAGTGCTTTATAGGATCTGGAGATCTTTTGAGCAAGTTGTTCAAGGATATTTTGAGGTTCAAGGCAGCTACTAAAACAAGACTTTAAGACAGTACTAAGAAAATCAGGCTACTGGGTCCATTGACCTCAATGCACCAGAAATTATATTGGTAAAGCCTACCCATTATGTAACTCAATCACAACAATAAAAGGCAATTCTCTACAGACTGTCAAAATCATATTCACTCTGAATTTTGACCACAGAGGGTATTATCACATTGAGTCATACCCCAGAGCCCAATTAACTGCTGTGTTATCCAAGTAAGCTGTTATGGAGTGCTACGTCCACACAGTAACCATGGGTCACTTCAGATTCCTAGATCCTTCTGTGTTTGTGATCAGAGCAGATGATGCTGAAGGTAATCATATATGAACAATAAAGTGACATTACCTTTCATGATACTAGAACTGTTAACATCTCTTCCCCAAATTCATCATCTATAACATCTGATTCTTTAGCCCCATTACAAAGCTCAGAACTTCTAAACCTCTCCTGTAGGAAGCAAGAGAGGGGGTCTAAAGCAATCACTTAGAATGCCATGGATGTCTGGCTCTAGGCTTCATACACAGCAAAGAATTAGCAAAAGTGCTAAATAAGTCTTACAGTTTTTGGTAGACTTTGAAAAACTTGTTTTACTTGAGGCTCCATATGCTTCATGGCTTGCAAAGCATAACGACCTAAAAACAAAAGCAAAAAAATAATTAAAAAGTCCTCAACGTCTCCTACTTCAGTTCTATCCCCAAACCATAAACAAACCTGCAAATCCTGCAGCAGCAATGGTCAGTCCAACTGCTACCACTGTACTGGCCTGGTAAAGGGAAGCAGAATAAGTATTTATTTCTCTCATTCTCACCCTTATCCTATCATGCCCATTCTCTGATTTCAACTCACTACAAGTTTTATTTCAACGGGACAAACAACTGTGAGGATGAAAATACTCTGCCCAAGGATCCTGCAAATTTTACATCCAATGCATTGTAAAGGTATGCGGCTTTCACTACGGGAGGAAAAAAAAGCAAGTCGATTTGCTTATTTACTTTTACAACAATGGATGATTTCCTGCCCCTTGAAAACTTATGCTTCTCCACAGGGAAAGTTAAGTCACATTTAAATTCAATCAAGAGGAATGGAAATAAAGTTTCTGCCAGAGAAAGAACTTTACAGAGGGTTCCCGTAAATTCTGATTCAACGTTAAACGTGAGCTTAACAAAGAGATTAGCTTTTCATAGCGCCTTCGGCCAAATATGTATAGGAATCGAGAAGTATGTCAGTCAGCAAGAGAAAAGGGGTAAGACAGTGCAATGTAGATAAACGACTGCGAGGAGATGGAGGGGAACAGCAGGTATAATCAAATGCGTTTCCATTTATCTCCGAGCCCTAGGGACGGCAGGCACAAAGGCCCGAGAGCGGTGAGCCAACAGCTTTGTGTCCTAGAGAGGGTGACTCCCCCAGGCGCTACACCCCCAGCTCAGAGTCGCATTAGGGAGACAACGGCTCCTCTCCTCCCAGACCTTGAGCAGAGGTTGAGAACTGGGCCTGAGATCGCCCAAGAGGCCGGAAGGCCGAACTCACCATGGCACCTGCTCGGTTCCCCTGCTTCCACCAGGAGCGCGGTTCATCCCAGCCTACCAAGTTTATGCCTTAATCACAAAGTGATTCAGCCACTACCAGCACTTACAAACCACCTAGGCAAGGGCGCCCCAGGAAATACGGCAGTGGCGGCCGTAAACTAGGTCGGAAAACTGTCGTAAAAGTGGGCCAGCGGACGGGAAGGAAAAGGTCGCTCATGCAGTGGGCGGTGGAGAACGCGACTTTGGATTGGTTGGTGGGTGGGCGGGTCACCTCCTTATTGGGTTCAAAGGTGGGGCTTCTCGGCGTTTTGTCCTTCAAGTCTGGCCCCGTTTTGTTCTTTGCCCCTGGGCCTAGAGTATTTGGGAATTCCTAAGGGAAGGGTTTTGGTATAGAAGAGCATGAGCAAATACTGTGTAGCTTCACTCTGAACGTTTTTCTTTCTTTACATCTTAGCACCTCCACTTGGCATTTATTTTGTAACTGTCAAAAGTAATGAATATCCGTATTCCTGCCATTATGATTCCACCATAAAGCCAAATAAATGTGGCGATACAGTATAGCAAAAAGATGTTCTAGAAAATCAAAGGAGCAAGCCATATTGTTTTGGGGGTTGTTCTGTGACATTTTTTTTTTTTTTTAATTTTATTTAAATACGTGACTTGACGGGAACTTGTGTGAATGTTTGGGGTTTGGTTTTGTGGACTGGAATTACCACTTAAGGACAGTTAATATTCTGATCATGGGATCTCAGGATCACCTCAACTGAAAAATGCTATTTAAGATTACTCCCTTTTTCAAAATAAAAAGTAATGTTTGGTTTTGCCTTACAGGGTATCATATATCTATACATAAAAGGAGAAGAGAAAAACAATGGAGACAATAATGAAAATTTTGCAGTGTGTTGTTTGTATAATGAAAATAAATTTGGAATTAATTCTCACTTAGAACTTAGAAAGTATCAGAAGTCTGTTTACATTGCAATAAAATTCTGCTTTGATGAGCTCTTTGGTTATTAGACAAATATGTGAATTTGTTGGCTTTGTTTTCCTCCTCTGTAAAAAGATTCTGTATTTGGATCCCCAAGGCAACCCTAAACTGTAATGAAATTTATTGTTAACAAACTATCCAAAACTGAGATCCTAGTGTTAAGTGTACATCTTCCTTTTTTGCCTTTTTAAAGTCTAGTTCTTAACCCAACAACTACAAAAGATAAGTAAGACATAAGACCTTGGGATCAAATTGGCCTGAAAAAAGTTTAAAGTTCCTATGTTTAAAACTTCCTGTTAACATATGGTTTTGGTATATACAAGCTATGATATGTAGCTTGCTTGAGGAACACAAGCCTAGACTTAGGAAACCAGGGGTGGACAACATAGGGAGACACTTGAAGTGCAGATAGCTGTTTTTGGATGCAAATCAAACTAGAGGCACAATCTGTCTTTGTCACTTACTATTTATGTGTATTTGGGCTAGTTATTCCTGATTCTTCATTTTTCTCATTTGTAAAACAAGAGTATGATGGCTATCTTGCCAAATTTCTGTAAGGATAGAGATGTATATTGTGTATTCTATACATACTTATTGCTCAGTGTGTAGCTATTATTATTACTAAAGAAGGTCAGAGGGAAGTCAGAGTGCAAAGTTCTTCCCAATTCTCATGACACTTCACTCATGAGTGCAAGCACACTAAGGGCATGGGAATAACCCTTAAAAGCAATTTTTTAAAAAGTCTACTGACTGATAAATAAATGAGTAATCACTGTTTGTTTCTTCTAGCCTGTGGTATCTGCTAGTATACCTTGACTTGTGACTGCATAACTTCAAGAAAGGTCTGTATCTTGAAATCCCTTTCTATTCTGTCTTTATGTTGCCTTTCTCCTCTCTGAATCTTCACAGCCTCCCCTTTAAAGTATACATATAATTGCATGTAGGCCCCACCTGTATAAATTCAGGATAATATCCCCATTTTAAGATCCTTAAGTTAATCATAGCTGCAAAGATTTTGTCATATAAGGTAATATTCACAGGTTCCAGGTTTTAGGACTTGGTATCTTTGGGGGTTATTATTTAGGCTACCATAGAGAATAAGAGAAGACAGTAGAGGGGGCTTGGAATTACCAGATAGTGAGAAAAGTCTCAAGCACATCTACTCAATTTCTCCTCTCAAATTTGTTGACCAAGTAAGTCACTTTTGGGGGAGGAATAAGTGAGAGATTAGAGGGAGTATCTAGAAGTAGTCTTGAATTGTGACTTTCAAACACTTTTTGACCATAACTCTTATTAATAGTAAGAAATATATTTTAGCTTGTGACTCTAGGAAACAAATACATACTTGAATGTGCATGTGCACACACACACATTGAATTTAATGTGAATTTAAATTGAACTTAATGGAAATTGATGTTTTTGAGATAGTACTTGCATTTGCTTCCTGAGATGTATGCTTGTCTTTCCTATTCAAAAAAAAAAAAGTCCAGAAAACCCATTAAGTTTGCAGTCCACTAATTGGTCATAATCTGAAGTTTGGGAAACATCCCTCCATGAAAATCCACCTTTGGAAATTAATGCCAGGCATATAAAATTTCTTCTTTCCCAAAAACCATGTGCCAGACATTGTGCTAAATGCTTCGTGTTGATTATTTCACTTCATAACAGTAATATTTATTTCTGTTTTGCAGATGAGGATATTTTGCCAAATACATTTGTTCCCCACCCCCCAAGACCTCTCTCTATTGTTTTCTGTTCTGCTCTGTTTCCCAGAGAAGCATAGGAGGCTAGGAGGCTGAAGTTAATGAACTACATCAATGGACTCCCTTGTCTTCTAGCTTGGGGTTTAGTTATGTCTGATCAGCAGATCAGAAAGCAGGAGGAGAGTGAGTTCATGGTCTTCATTTCTCCCTCTTCCTTTCTGGTGGTTGCCAAAGGCTGGCTGAGTTTGTCCACTGAAGAGTACAGTTCCTGTTGTGTGTGTCTTTAGGTAATTACTCCCACTCCTTCTTCTTTCAGGTATGGCTAAGGGTAATAATGATTCCATTGGCCCCCAAAGCCATGCTGGACACTAAGCACTTGATCATTATTTGCTAATTTCCCTTAATCCTGTCTGTATCCTGGTTAACAGTCCCTAATTAAAATTTCTTTAGTTACTCCATTGGGGGATGCCATCTCTTTCCAGCATGAATGGTGACTGTTATAAGAGATTGCTACAGTCAAGCAGGAAATGATAGTAGCAGTGGAAGTGGAAGAAAGTGGCTGGACTCCTGCTGATATTTTGAAGGAAGAACTGATAGGATTTTCTGATGAATGAGATGTAGTATGTGAGAGAAATAAAGGATTCAAGAATGATTCCCAAGCAGTAGGCTTGGGTTGTTGGAAGGCTGAAGTTGCCACTTAATGGGACTGGAGACACTTCAGGAAGAGCAAGTAGGGGGTGGGAGATTTTGTTGTGTTAAGTTTTAAATATCAACTAGATATCCAAAAAGTTTTAGGTAGGCATTTGGATATGCAAGTCCTGTGTCAGGAGAGAGATCTGAGAGTCATCAGTCCATAGATGATCTTTAAGACCATGAAACAAATGAAATCATCCATTGGATGAGTGGAGAGAAAAGAAGAGGTATAAGCGCTGTTTTGATATCTTTCATATTTGAAATTTTGGGAGATGAGGAAAAGCCAGAAAATTAGACTGAAAATGGTTAACCAGAAACAGGTGAGTGTGGTGTCCTGGAAGCCTAGTGAAGACATTATTCATTGGAGGAACTGTATAAAATGCTGCTGCTGCTGCTAAATCACTTCAGTCGTGTCCAACTCTGTGCGACCCCATAGACGGCAGCCCACCAGGCTCCCCCATCTCTGGGATTCTCCAGGCAGGAACACTGGAGTGAGTTGCCATTTCCTTCTCCATTGCATGAAAGTGAAAAGTGAAAGTGAAGCCACTCAGTCGTGTCCAACTCTTAGCGACCCCATGGACTGCAGCCTATGAAGCTCCTCCCATGCAATTTTCCAGGCAAGAGTACTGGGGTGGGTTGCCATTGCAATGCTGCTAATAGCCACAATAAAAAACAACTGAGAATTGACTACTAGACATCATTGGTGATACTTATGAGAAGAGTTTCTGCAACATGATGGGGACAAAAGTCTGACTGAGAAAGAGTGGAGATATGGATCATAAGACATCTCTTCCAAGGATTTTTGCTGAAAAGGGAATTAGAGAAATATGACAGTACTCAGAGAGAGAAGCATGCTTCTCTGCTTTTGTTTTTTTTTTCAGATGGAAGAAATAAAAGCATGTTTACCTGCTATAGAAATGATCTTACAGAGGGAAAAAATTGGACCAAATTCATTGAATCATCTAATTTAAGAATGAGAAGAAAATATAGAGATCATTTTCCCCACAACAGCTTTGTTTTATAAATGAAGAAACTGAGCTTCAAAATGGTAGACTAACTTTTCCAAAGCCCTGATAGTGTCCAGTAATTGCATACCCTTATTGTCCGCTTTCCAGATGTATATAATGTTTGGGGTCATAAGAGGGTCATAGAATTGCCTTTTCCTGTATTTCCTTACCACCCTTTAGGAGTTTACTCACATCTGGGTCAATGGAGTCCAAGTTCCTGACTAGCAGCCATTTAACCCATGATTCTCTTGTAGATGGGCTTCCCTCGTGGCTCAGCTGGTAAAGAATCCGCCTGCAATGTGGGAGACCTGGATTCGAACCCTGGGTTGAGCAGATCCCCTGGAGAAGGGAAAGGCTACCCACTCCTTCTGGCCTGGAGAATTCCATGGATGGTATAGTCCATAGGGTCACAAAGAGTAGGACGCGACTGAGAGCCTCACTTTCACTTTCTCTTGTAGACAGCTGCTCATACATTGCTGTATGTAAAACTAAATAGCACTCAGTAAATATTTAGTTCCTTTCCCTTCTCCTTCATTCTATCCCTTTTTATCCTCTTCCTATTTATCTCCAGTGATCCTACCATGATCTGACAATATACCACTGGGAATTCCTCCTGTTTTCCCCTGTTTGGAAGTCAATATTCTTAGTATAATTATCATACTGAGCTGTGATCAACAGACTCCTTCATGAAGTGTTTTAAGAGTCTCTTTTGCTGTTGTAACTAGTAAAAGGAATGTTCTAATGCTGGTACAGAATGGATGGAAGAAAGGAGATAGTTTAGAGTAAGTGAGATGGAGGACAGGTCTGGGTAGGAATGTGAGGGCCTAGGGCAGTGGGAAGTGGAGGGGATGCTGGAAAATCAGAAGGCTGAAGTCCAGTCACCCTTTCCTCCCGTTGGATTCATCTGCATCCAAGTCAGGTGATCCCACCCTCCCTTGTGCCTGTTATAAAATAATTTATAACTATTTCTCCTGTGATTTTCTTTCCTTTTTCTTTATCTTGCTTTATTTTTTCCTCACTGCTTCTGTTTTAGTCTGACTTCCTACTTTCCTTTCTAATTACATGAACCATTGTCCTAATTAATAAAGTCCAGAGAATGTAAGTGGAGGGGAGGACTGAAGAATTGCAATATGTTTGACTGGAGTAATGGCATGTATTTCTGGATAAAGACTCTGCTGTCTTCTCAGGCTGTAGGGAAGAAAATTGAGGCACTCAGGATTTCAGGGGAAAGTTGGAAATTGGGGTAAAAACTAGATAATGGAGATTTCCCAGCCAACCCTCTATTTCATTCCATTGTTGCACATCTTTTTCCATTGCCTTTCTCAGTTCTTTACTCCCTTCCCTATCCAGATTTCCACTTGTATGCAGCAGCTTTATGTGTTGAATAAAGCGAACCCTTCCTGCTGAGCTGTCAGCAAATGGAACTGACCAACAGAACAGTCTGTGTAAGCGCGTCTTGTGCTTGGGCCAGACAGACAAGTGCAATTATTTGATTGCTGGAGATTGCCACTAAATGAGGGTGAAATAGTGGGTCTGAGACTTGTTGGTGAATATTATTAATAATATAGTGTCATGCATTAATAGCATAGTGTCATGTGAAACAAAGCTACACTGGGTCTTTCTGAAATCCCATTTTAAATTACACTTTCAGGGAGCTAGCTGGTGGAGGAGATGAGAAATAATAAAGCAAGGTGTCTTTAAGCAACTAGTTGGGAGTTTCAGTGTGACCTTGGCTATAGTTCAGAGAATATGCATTGCTGTCATGAGTTCTTTGGTAGCTGGAGTGAAAAATGAGATTCCACTCTGGTTAACTGTCATAGAAGTTACATTATGGTAGTGCTCTACTATGAAAAATAATCATTTCCATCATTAAAGTTCTTGAAAAGAGGCCATTGCAAAAACTGCATAAAATTCTTCTGGCTACTGTGATGTCCTCAGTAAATGAATAGTCAGGTACCAAAGTCCACTCATCACAAACAACCCTTCCAGACTCCTCCACTTCTTCATTTATAAAACTCACAGTCCTACCAAATGGACTTGTCACCATTATTCTCCAGATATGTCCTGCAGTCCACTGCCCCTTGGACTTGAGTAAAAGTAATTCCCTCCATTCCGAGTGCCCTTCCCCCATCCCAGCTGTGTCTGTCAGTTGAAAGCCCAGACTAAATGTGCCTTCCGTGAAGTTTTCTTTGTTCATTTGTCTGCAATAGGCATCCACAAACTTTTTATGTAAAGTAACGGTAGAATTCTAGGCTTTGTCATATACAGCTTCTGTATTCTTTCCTGTTTTATTGAAATGTGAAAACTATCCTTAGCTCACTGTCCATTTAAAAATAGGCCTCAGGGTAAATCTGGTTCATGGACCATAGTTAGCCAATCTGTGGTCTAGAGTGGTCTCTGCTCTCTCTAAAGTTGTGTACAATTTCATTTGTGTTATGTATACCACTTACCATGCCTAGCCTTGTATAAAAATTGTTGGTATACAAGTATCTTCTCTATTGAACTAAAGATTCTTGAGAGTATAAATCATATCTTGTGTACTTTATCCCCTGCAACATCTATTACGGTATCTGAACACAGAGAGTACTCAAACGGTATTTATTAAATGAATGCATAAATTATTTAAATGATCTCCCAGCAAGAACATAGCTTATTTCCCAACAACTCTTCCAAGCCCTTAATTTTCTGATAGGTAGGTCTTCTACCTCTACTCAGATCCTGAACCATTAATATGGCCATGAGCACCATAAGTGGAACTGGTAATTAGACACAGAATATTGTTTTCATTTATTAAACATTGTAGCTGGGAGAAATATCAATAACCTTAGATACACAGATGACACCACACTTATGGCAGAAAGCAAAGAAAAACTAAAGAGCCTCTTGATGAAAGTGAAAAAGAAGAGTGAAAAAGTTGGCTTAAAACTCAACATTCAGAAAACTAAAATCATGGCATCCAGTCCCATCATTTCATGGCAAATAGATGGGGAAACAATGGAAACAGTGAGAGACTTTATTTTCTTGGGCTCCAAAATCAATATAGATGGTCTCTGCAGCCATGAAATTAAAAGACGCTTGCTCCTTGGAAGAAAAGCTATGACCAACCTAGACAGCATTTTAAAAAGCAGAGACATTTCGTTACCAACAAAGGTCCATCTAGTTAAAGCCATGGTTTTTCCAGTAGTCATGTATGGATGTAAGAGTTGGACTATAAAGAAAGCTGAGCACTGAAGAATTGATGCTTTTGAACTGTGGTGTTGGAGAAGACTCTTGAGAGTCCCTTGGACTGGGAGGATCCAACCAGTCCATCCTAAAGGAAATCAGTCCTGAATATTCATTGGAAGGACTGATGCTGAAGCTGAAACTCCAATACTTTGGCCACCTGATGCAAAGAACTGACTCATTGGAAAAGACCCTGATGCTAGGAAAGATTGAAAGGGGAGGAGAAGGAGGCAACAGAGGATGAGATGGTTGGATAGCATCACCGACTCAATGGACATGAGTGTGAGTAAACTCCAGGAGCTGGTGATGGACAGGGAAGCCTGGCATGCTGCAGTCCATGGGGTTGTAAAGAGTAGGATACAACTTAGTGACTGAACTGAACTGAATCACTCAGCACTTTTTACATGCAAATCTCTGGGAAAACATCAGTGGATAAGATAGCTCCTGTGGCACTTTGCAGTCTAGGCTGAGAAGCATGATCTTAATACTAGCTCTTCTCCTGATATATCTCAATTTTACTTTCCTGGTTTTTCAGATCTTTTACTTAATAATAATATTATTTTGCTACTTGGTTTGCCAGGGTGCAAGGAACAATAAAATTATAATAGCAGAAGCTGACATTGATTGTTTACCTTAGATAGTTATAGGTATCCATTTTAATATGTACAACCACTTAAGGAAATTAATAAAGCAACTAACTGCAGTTATTTATTTTGTTGTTAATCTGGATAAACTGGTGATCACAGTTGTCAATTAACCAGATAAAAGGACACAAGTCAGTCAACTAGAGGCAATATCTTGATCACAAGCTAAAGTAAGCAACATCATTTAGACTAGGCATATAATGCTGAATAATTGTTTTCTTACAGGTGCTCAGTCACTCAGTCATGTCCAACTCTTTGTGACCCCATGGATTGTAGCCCTCCATATTCCTCTATCCATGGACTTCTCCAGGCAAGAATACTGGAGGGGGGGTTGCCATGCTCTTCTCCAGGGGATCTTCCTGATCCAGGGATCAAACCTGGGTCTCCTGCATTGCAGGCAGATTCTTTGCTATCTGAGCTACCAGGGAAGCTGCCAATAATTGGTCATGGTTTAAAAAAATAACTGACTTAGTAAATAAAGGTAATGGCACCCCACTCCAGTACTTTGCCTGGAAAATCCCATGGATGGAGGAGCCTGGTAGGCTGCAGTCCATGGGGTCGCTAAGAGGTGGACATGACTGAGCGACTTCCCTTTCACTTTTCACTTCCATGCATTGAAGAAGGAAATGGCAACCCACTCCAGTGTTCTTGCCTGGAGAATCCCAGGGACGGGGGAGCCTGGTGGCTGCCGTCTGTGGGATCACACAGAGTCAGACACGACTGAAGTGACTTAGCAGCAGCAGATTTGACTTAAGTTTTGTTTGTATCTTAAGCCTTATCTTTTACAATGTAATCAAAATATTGTTGGATCATGTTGAGTTTCATTCTGAGCATGAATTTGCTTTGGACTGAATGACAGCAAAGCAAAAAATTAAAAATATGTAAGAAAAACAACTGAATGACAGCAAAGCAAAAAATTAAAAATATGTAAGAAAAACAACTTACAAAAAATATGAAAGAAATTAAGATATTTTATGGCAATCTCTAAAGAAAATATCAACAAGCAGAGTAAGTTTTTAATAGAAGAAATTCCTTACAGCCCTCTTTCTTTATTGTATCTTTCTGTCTGCCTCACGTCAAGTCCATTGCCAGACAAAACTCTTTACTCTCCAATTCTCCCCCAGTACTGTTTGCCCAGCTCTTTATCCTCTTTCCTTCACTCCTCAATCAATTCGATCCTCTTGTCCAGTTACTCTCTGCCCATTCAAGGTTTTCCCATTCTTTTATATTCTCTCCCTTTCTGCAGTGTACACTGTGGTAGGTCAGATGCTTAGATAGCTGCCAAGATTCCCAAGCACTAGTGTACACCCTCTGTATGATTTTGTCCCCTCAAGTATGGGCTGGACCTGTGAATATGGTGGGAATATGGCCCTCTCGGTTGATTACATCAAAGTGGCAAAGGTGATGTGATAGTTCACATCTGTTGTTACACTACTTTATGTAAGACACCATTGTAGCAGACTGGAGTAAGAGTCTCCTGCTTGCTTTGAGGAAGTAAGCTGTCATATTTTAAAAAGCCTTGTGGCTAGGACCTAAAGGTGGTCTCTAGGAGCTGACAGCAGAGAGCTGATAGCTTTGGTTCTATGACTGCAAGAACTGAATTCTCCCAACTTCAGTGAGATTGGAGGAGACCCTGAACCCTCAGATGAGATTGCAGCCCTGCCTGACACCTTGATTTCAGTCTTGCAAGACCCTGGGACTAGAATTTAGATACAATATACCTAGACTTCTGACCTAGTGAGATAACACATGTTGCAATAATCCAATACATTTGTGTTAACTTATTATATTAATACAACAATAGAAAACAAATACTTTAATTTGATTTATGTGATAAAGTCTAAAAATATCATGGGAAAGGGAAATTAGTGTATTTATATATTTATGCTTCATGCATTTATATTTTTATCTTTGTTACATTATTCTTCAATGATTCTAATCCCTTTCCCCCACTATATATCCATGAACAATACACCTGAAGAATGTGATATCTCTCCATCAGAATAGTGGCTCCTATACCTATAAATCTCCAAGGGTGGGGTTAAAGCTTGTGTAGTTTGTCAAAGTCCCCTGGTGGCAGGGAAAATGGTTTGAGTTGAGAACTCCTGCACTATATAATAGTTTCAGTTCAATTCAGGTCAGTCGCTCAGTCGTGTCTGACTCTGCGACCCCATGAATCGCAGCACGCCAGGCCTCCCTATCCATCACCAACTCCCGGAGTTCACTCAGATTCACGTCCATCGAGTCAGTGATGCCATCCAGCCATCTCATCCTCTGTCGTCCCCATCTCCTCCTGCCCCCAATCCCTCCCGCATCAGAGTCTTTTCCAATGAGTCAACTCTTCGCATGAGGTGGCCAAAGTACTGGAGTTTCAGCTTTAGCATCATTCCTTCCAAAGAATACCCAGGGCTGATCTCCTTCAGAATGGACTGGTTGGATCTCCTTGCAGTCCAAGGGACTCTCAAGAGTCTTCTCCAACACCACAGTTCAAAAGCATCAATCCTTCAGCGCTCAGCTTTCTTCACAGTCCAACTCTCACATCCATACATGACCACTGGAAAAACCATAGCCTTGACTAGATGGACCTTTGTTGGCAAAGTAATGTCTCTGCTTTTCAATATGCTATCTAGGTTGGTCATAACTTTCCTTCCAAGGAGTAAGCATCTTTTAATTTTATGGCTGCAGTCACCATCTGCAGTGATTTTGGAGCCCCCAAAAATAAAGTCTGCCACTGTTTCCACTGTTTCCCCATCTATTTCCCATGAAGTGATGGGACCGGATGCCATGATCTTCATTTTCTGAATGTTGAGCTGTAAGTCAACTTTTTCACTCTCCACTTTCACTTTCATCAAGAGGCTTTTTAGTTCCTCTTCACTTTCTGCCATAAGGGTGGTGTCATCTGCATATCTGAGGTTGTTGATATTTCTCCCAGCAATCTTGATTCCAGCTTGTGCTTCTTCCAGCCCAGATTTCTGCTCATATTTTTTGCTATTTCCTTTCTTTTATTTGAGTTTATTTTTCTCTTCATATTCTAACTTTGTATGATGTTTGCTTAAATTATTAATTTTCAGCCTTTCCTCTTTTGTAATGCATGCATTTCCTCTTAATGCATGCATTTAAGACTATAAATTCCCCTCTAAACAATGCTTTAGCTATATCCCACAAATTTTTATATGTAGAATTTTTATTATCATTCAGTTCCAAATTTTCCTGATTTCTATTGAGATTTTGTCTTTGATCCATTGGTTGTACAGAAGTGAATTTATTCATTTTTAAACGTATGGAGTCTTAAGTTACTTTAAAAAATTGAATTCTTGCTTAATTGCAGTGTGTCAGAAAGTATTCTATATTATTGATCTGTTTGAAATTTCATGAGACTTGCTTTATGGCCCAGGATATTGTCACTTTTAATAAGTATTTCATGTGTATTTGAAAGAGATATCTACTCTGCCATTGCTCAATATATAATCATTAATTTGAACAAGATTAATGTTCAAATCATATATCTTATTGATTATTTGTCTGTTCTATCACATTCTAAAAGAGGTAGAAAAAAATATTCTACTGTTAACTGTGGATTTCACCATTTCAGCTTTTTTTTTTTTTTTGCCTTATGTGTTTAGAGACTATGTAGTATGCAAAGAAATTCAGAATTATTATATCTTCCTGTTGAATTGATCTTTTATCCTTATGAAATATATTTTATTTCCAGCAATAATTCTTGCTTTAAAGTTTTATTTTCTAATCTTAGTATGTATACCTATACCAATTTTCTTTCAGTTACCCTTTGCATGCTGGAATGTGGTTTACAGTAAAGTAATTGCAGTAGTTAGATATGGGCTTAGTCTCAATACCACAATGCATTCACCAAATGAATCAGGATGAACTTGGCCTTGAATGATTTCTGTAGACTTTATTTTCTTTCTCTCCTCAGGTCCCCTTTCAGAAAGTGGGAGTTCACTTCCTGTAGAACAGGAATTCTGCTTCCCTTCTGTTCTCCGTCATTGCGACTAGGAGTCGCAATCCTCCTAGTAGGCTCCTAGCTTGCTCTAGATCTTCACCCTCTCCACAGTGAAGACCTATCAGATGCACAAACCTCTCCTGGTGCACAGTTAATGTATTTTTATGGTGAATTATCTCCTTTTCCCCCTGGTGTAAGTATGGGGCAGGATGAAAGAGAGAAAGGAAAGTAAGTGAACCCTGTTCCACCCTCCTGGTGAAGATGAGGTGGGACAAAGGTAGGCAGAGAATCCAGGCCTGTCTACATACATGAATGGTGAAGATATATACTCTCTATGTGGAGATAAAAGTAGTCAAGAAATGGCCATGTATTAGATAAGGCTTTTAAATGTTTCTAATGCTGTTTTAAGATTTTCAGAGCTAGGTGTAGTCACTGAAGGGGAAGGTATAGAGATATGGAGAGTTGAAATAGAGAATTTGACTCAAATAAAAGTGGCAAGTCAGTATTTTCGGTGAAAGGTGAAGAATATAATGAAAAATGAGGAAATGGGAAAACAATTCCATTTAGGTTCCTGGAGAATATAAAAATAAGAGCAAAGACAAAATTTCAGAAGTTTGCAGCTCCTCGACCCTTTAAGTGTTTAATGATGCCCATGCATTGCATACCTGCTTTCTTTAAAGATA
Source organism: Bos indicus (assembly GCF_029378745.1). Classification (NCBI taxonomy): domain Eukaryota; kingdom Metazoa; phylum Chordata; class Mammalia; order Artiodactyla; family Bovidae; genus Bos; species Bos indicus. The sequence goes on along the minus strand of NC_091760.1, from coordinate 86,634,795 downwards.
AGACACATCTGCTCAGGAATGCCCTTCCACCCTGGCATCCAGGACTCTGCCTTAAGTCCAGTGCTTTGGAGTGCTCTAATCTGGCCCTTCTCTGGCTGTGCCTCTCCTGATTGGTGATGAGTTTGTGGGACCCAGGAGATATGCTTGCTTGGAGACTGTATTTCCCTTTCTAGATCACACACTGGGAACACTCAAACTGAGGTCTCTAAAGAAGCAGAAAAATGGGCAATGGTGGAAGAGAAGCTGGAAGTGGGTGGGTGCATCCTGCACAGCTGGGAGCCTCCATTTGCACTTTTGCCCCAGGCCCCACAACAGGTAGGGTTGGGCCTATACTTTGCTGATGTTCCAGAACATTGTCCTTTCCTTCTGCATTCCCTGGCTCCTGCGTTAGATCTATGTTTCATCAAGCAGACTGTGATCTGTTTTTAACCATACGAGTATCCTTAATCAGGAGTTCTCAGCAGGCAAAGGGCCTGTGAACTTGAATGAAAGAAAACTTACATTGTAATTTTCACTAACTTCTTATTGAAATTTATCATTTCCTTCAATTGTGAATGTAGGCAGTGAAACACCACACCATTATATTAGTAGTACCTGTAACTTTGTCATCAGTAGAAATCAGATATTTTTCTAGCACACTCAATTTATAATAAATCTTAAAATATCGTTTATACTTACCATACTTAAAGTTGGGGCTTCCCTCGTATCTCAGTCAGTAAAGAATCTACCTGCAATGCAGGAGACCCAGGTTCAATTCCTGGGTTGGGAAGATCCCTTGAAGAAGGAAATGGCAATCCACTCCAGTATTCTTGCCTGGGAAATCCCATGGACAGAGGAGCCTGGCAGGCTACAGTCCATGGGGTTGCAAGAGTTGGACACGACTGAGGGACTAAACCACCACATACTTAAAAGTAGAATATTTTGAAATGACTCTTCTTGTTTAATGGGTTAATAAAGCATACTTATTATTACATACTACAAATTTTAAAATTTTTCAATGGCTTTATTTCATTTATTACATTTATTTCATTTATTACATTCAATGTAATTTGTTTCATTTGTAATTCTATGTATTTTATTTTACATATTTAAAAACTTTATTCTGAGGAGTTCATATGATTCAACAGGTCTATGGTACAAGCAGGGTTAAGAACTTCTGAGGCATTGAAATTTAAATCTCTTTCTTTCTTTCTTTCCCCCATCTCTGCTCACTTCAGAACATCCCTACTAGCTACAGGCCCATAGAATTAAAACATCACCTTGTCATTGGCCAGTGTTTGGTCAGGACAGCTCTCCTGGGACTTTGACTTCCTTGCTAAGTTTCCATAGGCTCTATTGTCTAGCACTGGGCTTTGTTTCGTGTAGCCCTCACTTTAGGTTGAGTTCATTTCCTTAGTATGTCATTTAGTCATATATCTGTCACTGGAAGACACTGTTCTTTAGGAGCTACTCTGGCTTCCAACCCTGCTTAATTCCATAGCTTCCTGGTTTACCTAGGTTAGTCTTCTTTTATCTAAGATTTTCTACTGTCCACTCTGCCAGAAGGACACATCTATGACTCGGTGGTTTAATAAGAACTGTGTCCATTCCTGCCTACCTACCATGAGTTTTGAACTTTGAATTCTCGTCTGAACACACGGTTATTTTACCTCCTCCTTATTTTGACTTTGTGGTGATAATCTTTTGATAACTAGTCTCTCTGGTCTAAACAGAGCCTCAGTGCTATCAGCTCCTTGTCTTCTCTGTCTTGTTATCTTTCCCCTCAGTTTTCACATTTAATTGGTCATTACATTTTGCTATCTGTAGGTTTGAATTAATGCCTTAGTTTAGGTCCTCATCAACATTTGGCTGGATTATCACGGTAGCTTCCCAATTAGTTGCCAAGGCCAATCTGTGTGTTTGTGTGTATTGAAACAAATCACAGTTCTCTGAGCTACTGTTTGAATGATACACACTCAACACAGCAGTGGAAAGAATATTGGGATTGCAGTTAGGAAACATGGATTCTAGTTTAAAAAGTAGGTAACCTATGGAAATGATGGGCTTCCTGGTGCCTCAGACAGTAAAGAATCTGCCTGCAATGTATGGAAATGATCTGGTGCAGTAAGATGGGGTTTTCTTGAAGGAAATAGATTTTTTCCACTTGAACTGGAGAAAGGACAATTTTTGTTTATTTTCCTTTTCTTCTTTAATTAGGACTGAAGGAGTATTGAACAGAGTCAGAGATATAGGATTACATAGAGATTCCACTGATGTGAGTGGAATGGTTTTTGTTTCACAAGTGGTTCTTGAAGGAGCCAGGCATTGATTCAAAGTCAGATGGTACCTTCAGACCTCTAAGAGCTAAGCCACATTCCGTGTTGAACTTCCTATCTTTGGGCCTTCCATAAAGTCTTTTTTTTTTAAATTAACTAATTTATTCCAACCAGTTCATTCTGAAGATCAGCCCTGGGATTTCTTTGGAAGGAATGATGCTAAAGCTGAAACTCCAGTACTTTGGCCACCTCATGCGAAGAGTTGACTCATTGGAAAAGACTCTGATGCTGGGAGGGATTGGGGGCAGGAGGAGAAGGGGACGACAGGATGAGATGGCTGGATGGCATCACTGACTCGATGGACGTGAGTCTGAGTGAACTCCGGGAGTTGGTGATGGACAGGGAGGCCTGGCGTGCTGCGATTCCTGGGGTCGCAAAGAGTCGGACACGACTGAACTGAACTAATTTATTATTATTTTTCACTTGGCTGCGTTGGATTGTTGTTGCATTGTGCTGGCTCTTTAGCTGTGGTACGTGGGCTCAGTAGTTGCAGTGTACAGACTTAGTTGCTCTGTGGCATGTGCAATCTTAGTTCCCCAGCCAGGACCCCTGCAGTGGGAGCCTGAAGTCTCAACCACTGGACCGTCAGGGAAGTCCCTATCTCAGGGAAGTCACTATCTCAGAAAAGTCCCTATTGGCACTGTCTTGTTTCAGAACATATTCATTATCCCCAAAGAAAACCAGCACTAGTTGATCACTCACTTTCCATTCCTCCCTGCCCTCATCCCTGGAAATCACTAATCTGCATTCTTTCTCCATGGATATTTCACATAAATATATGAATAATACAATCATGCGGCCTTTTATGTTTGGCTTCTTTCACTTAACATTATGTTTTTAAAATTAATTCATGTTGAGCATGTATGAGTATTTCATTCTGTTTTTATGTCTGAATAATATTTTACTATATCAATATGCCACGTTTTGTTTGTCCTTTCATCAGCTGGTAGCTATTAGAGTTGTTTCTACTTTTAGGTACTATGAATAGAGATGCTAGAGACATTCATATACAAGAATTTGTTTGAATAATTGTTTTCAATTTTAGGGATATATATATATATATATATATATATATATATATATATTACCTAGGGGGCTTCCTTGGTGGTTCAGACAGTAGAGAATCTACCTGTATTACCGGAGACCTGGGTTTGATCCCTGGGTGGGGAAGATCCCCTGGAGAAGGGAATGGCAACCCACTCCAGTGTTCTTGCCTGGAAAATTCTGTGGACAGAGGAGCCTGGCAGGCCACAGTCCCATGTGGCCCTAGTGCTAATGCCGGAGATGTAAGAGACATGGGTTTGATCCTTGGGTCAGGAATATCTCCTGGAGGAAGGCACGACAACCCACTCCAGTATTCTTACCTGGAGAATCCCATGGACAGAGGAGCACATCTAGGATATATGATATAGTATATGGTACCTATAAAGACAGGCCTCGGATGCTTGGCAAAAGAATCCAGGTTATTGTTTACTGGCTGAACTGTTCTTGGAGAGGAACTACTATGGGGATGGGTTGACATGGGTAGTCTGTAAGTCTTCAGAGTACTTCAGCAAGAAACCAGAAAATTCTGGTTCGTTTGGGACCTTAAGTAAATTTAACTGATTAGAATATCCATGAGGAGTCCACAGATTCCAGTGTACTTTGAATCCCATGACTGGTATGAACTTTCTTTTTCAACCTGTTTGCTAAAACATTTTAAGCAAGCTAAAATTTCTAAGTGAATTACCATCTGCTATTTGGAAATCATAATTAGTTTTGAGATTTACATTTAAATATAAATTGTATACTATCACATTGATTGGTCTAAGATGAGGAGAAGAGAATTATTCTTATAGTTTGGTCTTATTATTCACACCAATACTTCATCTATTATATGGAATCCCAACTGTATCTTAAAAACCCTGATTGGTATATAGAGGCTTCAACTGCTTATTATTCTCAGCTCCTCATTTTTGCAGCATCTCTCATTCATTTAGAATACGATTTTAATTTCCATGGTCACTGAGGCTTTTCTGTGTTCTCTTAAAGGAAAACTGCCAAGGTTGATAGGTTCAAATTTGACTTTTCTTACTAAGTGCATTTATACACTGCCAAGATCTTCCTGCTTCCTTACATGCTATTCATTTTAATGGTCGATGCACTGCCAGTTGACTCAAGGACCAAGTAATTACACTAATGTCAGCCCTCAAATCTGATTGTATAAATCCAGAACAGTATGCTGCTTTTCACTGTACTTAAAGAATGTAACAAGAACAGTGCCCAGGAATCAATTTAAGAACAATAGGCTGTTGAGTTAAAGCATCATTATCATTAAGAGGTATTTTTACAATGCTTGGCATTTTTTCAGTAGATGCAATGATTAGATCTAGGTTCTCAGCCCACTCTTACCGTAGCTTATTATGTGACCTCGGGCAAGTCATCCTAATACCTCTGGAGGGGTTGGATTCGATATTTTTCCAGGTTATTTCAGATTCTTAACTTTTTGATTAATATAATTATTCTGCTGAATACTTTTCAAGTTAATCCCACTTTTATGAATTAAAAAGGAACCACAGTGGTATTTGAAACTCAGGGTTATACAGTAGGTCTTACAAAACTGATTTGAATTCCCAGTTCTTGATTTGTTCTATTTTATTGGCTTTAAAACTCGAATAATACAAAGATAATTTTTAGAGGAAAAGATATTTTAGACTCCTGATGTTAACAAATTGTTTATTGGGAACTATGTGAATATTTAAGAATATGAAATCAGGCATATATCTCATGCTTAAGTTTCTACAAAATTGAAGGAAATCAATAAACATAAAAAACCTAGAATTTGAACTCAATAAGCTGGAAGATGTTGTTTTGCTGAAACCAAATCATCTATTGAATATTACATTTGATTTTGTTTGTTATGGGATAGGTGTCTTTGAATTTGGCTCACCTAATTAATAATTCCATGTCATGACTCAACTGTTTAGCCAGTTTCCTTTATTTATTTGCACAGTAAATGGGGATATTATTTGGCCTCGACTAAGTACAAGCAACAGTTAGAACTAGACATGGAACAACAGACTGGTTCCAAATCGTGAAAAGAGTACATCAAGGCTGTATATTGTCACCCTGCTTATTTAACTTATATGCAGAGTACATCATGAGAAACGCTAGTCTGGATGAAGCAAAAGCTGGAATCAAGATTGCCAGGAGAAATATCAATAGCCTCAGATACGTAAATGACACCACCCTCATGGCAGAAATCGAAGAAGAGCTAAAGAGCCTCTTGATAAAAGTGAAGGAGGAGAGTGAAAAATTTGGCTTAAAACTCAACATTCAGAAAACTAAGATCATGGCATCCAGTCCCATCATTTCATGGTAAATAGATGGGGAAACAATGGAAACAGTGAGAGACTTTATTTTTGGGGGCTCCAAAATCACTGCAGACAGTGATTACAGCCATGAAATTAAAAGACGCTTGCTCCTTGGAAGAAAAGCTATGACCAACCTAGACAGCGTTTTAAAAAGCAGAGACGTTTCTTTACCAACAAAGGTCCGTCTAGTCAAAGCTATGGTTTTTCCAGTAGTCATGTATGGATGTGAGAGTTGGACTATAAAGAAAGCTGAGCACCGAAGAATTGATGCTTTTCAACTATGGTGTTGGAGAAGACTCTTGAGAGTCCCTTGGACTGCAAGGATCCAACCAGTCAATCCTAAAGGAAATCAGTTCTAAATGTTCATTGGAAGGACTGATGCTGAAGCTGAAACTCCAATACTTTGGCCACCTGATGCAAAGAGCTGACTCATTGGAAAAGACCCTGATGCTGGGAAAGATTGAAGGCAGGAGGAGAAGGAGACAACAGAGGATGAGATGGTTGGATGACATCACTGATGCCATGGACATGAGTTTGAGTAGGCTGCGGGAGTTGGTGATGGACAGGGAGGCCTGGCATGCTGTAGTCCATGGGTCACAAGTGTCAGACACGACCGAGTGACTGAACTGAACTGAAGCACAAGCATATCATTTACTTACTTAACCTACCTTTCCCGTTTCTTTTTAGCTTTTAATAATTAAAGCTGTACAACTTAGTGCCAGTGTAAATATAACACAAGCATTAGCACAGAAGTTATGTGGCAGAAATTAATTATTTATTTATTCATTAGTAATTCATATACCAGATACTTTTATGTGCCAGGCCCTGTTCTCTGCACTGGGAATACTGCAATGAATAAAAATGAAAAAGGCTCTGTCCTTGCAGAGCTCATATCCTGCTAGGAATCATCAGGATGAATTAGAATATTAATTTTATGTTATAATAAAAATATTGCCATAAGGAACTTGTTGATCCTTACAAAGATCAACACATTTTTAAGAGATCTTTGGTTCCAAATTTGAGAAAGCTTGCTCTGTTTAGTTTCCTTCTTTTACATATAAACTTCCTAACTTTTGCAATACATTTAAAAATAGGATGGTTTATCTAGTTCCCTGGTGGCTCAGAAGGCAAAGAATCTGCCTGCAATGTAGGAGACCCAGGTTTGATTCTTGGGTGGGGAAGATCTCCTGGAGAAGGGAATGGCAACCCACTCCAGTATTCTTTCTTGGAGAATCCCATGGACAGAGAAGCCTGGCGGGATACAGTCCATGGGGTCACAAAGAGTCGGACATGACTGATTGACTAACACTTTCACTTATCTAGTTCACAACTTTTAGTAGAATTTTAATTTACAAGAAGTTGCAACCTGGGCCATGTCACCTGACCAGCTAAATTAAGGCATCATGGCAAAATGGGAAGAGCGTCTGTTCAGGGATCTGAAACTGGTACCCTGTTCCTTTTGTGACCAAGAGGAGAGCATTTAGCCTCTCTCAACCCCAGTTTTCTCATCTTCAGAACTGCGAGGATGCCCTAATCATTTAATCTTATCTTTTTTTGTGAACTACATAACTCTTTGAGAGCTAGATGAATACTATGAAACCTATTTATACTAAATGGCTTTTACACACAAAATTTTGCTTATGAGTTGAGAGGATTTATGAACTCCCTCTACTCAGAAATAACCACTATTAATATTTTGTTGTAATTGTTTTCCATTCTTTTAGTTAGTACTTGTTCTGTCTTAATATATTGTGGCAATTTTTCCATGTAAAAATATTCTTCTTCAACATAGATTTAATGTATGTATCGCAATATATTTAAGCAATGTCTTATCACTAGAAGTCATGGCAAATCCCAGTCCATTGCATAGTATCAATTCTTCCTGTTAGTGACAATTGCACCTCACATTTCTATTGTAAACTCCTACTACCCAATTGTTAGCCATATGGTTTACATGAGATTGCTCTAGCAAAGCCATATAATCAGGATCAGGGTGGATATGTAACCAAGTTAGAACTAACATAATGCAAGAACACATTTGTTAGGACTTCTAGGAAAACAGATTTTCATGCTCTGGATTTGGTGGTGTTCAAATGATGACCATTAAGTGGACCAGTTAGAAGGTGGAGCTGACTCTCAGAATAAGCAGACTCAAAAGATTCATTCTGGTGACACTGTTGGAACCTGAAGACAGCCTTAAAGCCTGCTTCTCTCTCTCTCTGTTTTAGTTACAAGAGCCAGTGCATTTTCTTTTTGTTTAAATCCTTATAAGTTGAGTTCTTGGTCAGTTGCAACCTAAAGAACTCTAAATACAGGCATTTAAGTTATTTTCAAAATTTTGTCTGTTATAAATGATGTCACAGTGAGTATCTTCACATTGTTAATTCTTTCGAGTATTCTTTAGTATTAATTCCTAGAATTCTTTTTGAAACTTTTAATTTTGTATTGAGATACAGCCAATTATCAAGCAGTGTTGCGATAGTTTCAGGTGAACAGTGAAGGAACTCAGCCATACACACACACACACACACATATGTATACATCCATTGTCCCCCAAACTCCCCTCCCATTCAGGCAGCCACATAACATTGAGCAGAGTTCCATGTGCTATACAGTGGGTCCTTGTTGGTTATCCATTTTAAATATAACAGCATGTACATGTCCATCCCAAACTCTTTAACTGTCCCTTCCCCCTACCCTCCCCCACCTACCCTGGCAACCATAAATGTGTTCTCTGTGAGTCTCTTTCTGCTTTGTAAGTAAGTTGATTTATATAATTTCTTTTTAGATTCCACATATAAGGGATGTCATATGATATTTCTCCTTCTCTGACTTACTTCACTCAGTATGAAAATCTCTACGTCCATCCATGTTGCTGCAAATGGCATTATTTCATTCTTTTTAATGACTGAGTAATATTCCATAGTATATATGTATCACATCTTCTTTATTCATTTCTCTGTTGAAGGACATTTAGGTTACTTCCATGTCTTGGCTATTGTAAACATTGCTACACTGAACATTGGGTGCATGTACCTTTTTAGATCTTTTTTTTTTTTTCTTCTGGATATATGCTCAGAAGTGGAATTGCAGGGTCATATGATTTGATAGCTCTATTTTTAGTTTTTTAAGGAATCTCCACACTGTTGTCCATAGTGACCATACCAATCTACATTCCCACCAACAGTGCAGGAGGGTTCGCTTCTCGCTACACCCTCTCCAGTATTTATTGTTTGTGGATTTTTTGATGATAGTCATTCTGGCTGGTGTGAGGTGATATCTCATTGTAGTTTTTTTTTTTTTTAAATAATAATGTCTTTTATTGTTATAAAAATAATATTCATTCATGTAGCAAATAGAGAAAAATGTAAGAAGGGAGAAATTTATGTCATGAGTAAGCCACTATTTTTTTCTTTTTATTTTTTTATTGAAGGATAGTTGCTTTACAGAATTTTACTGTTTTCTGTCAAACCTCAACATGAATCAGCCATAGGTATACATATATCACCTCCCTTTTGAACCTCCCTCCAATCTTCTACCCATCCCACCCTTTTAGGTTGATACAGAACCCCTGTTTGAGTTTCCTGAGCCATACAACAAATTCCTATTGGCTATCTATTTTACATGTGGTAATGTAAGTTTCCATGTTACTCTTTCCATACATCTCACCCTCTCCTCCCCTCTCCCCATGTCCATAAATCTATTCTCTATGTCTGTTTCTCCATTGCTGCCCTGTAAATAAATTCTTCAGTACCATTTTTCTAGATTACGTATATGTGTGTTAGAATATGATATTTATCTTTCTCTTTCTAACCCACTTCACTCTGTATAATAGGTTCTAGGTTCATCCACCATGTCAGAACTGACTCAAATACATTCCTTTTTATGGCTGAGTAGTATTCCATTGTATATATGTACCACAACTTCTTTATCCATTCATCTGTCGATGGACATCTGGGTTGCTTCCATGTTCTTGGAGAAGGAAATGGCAACCCACTACAGTATTCTTGCCTGGAGAATCCCATGGATGGAGGAGCCTGGTAAGCTACAGTCCACAGGGTTACAAAGAGTCGGACACGACTGAGCGACTTCACTTCCATGTTCTAGCTATTATAAATAGTGCTGTAATGAACAATGGGATACATATGTCTATTTCAGTTTTGGTTTTCTCAAGAGTGTATGCCTAGGAGTGGGATTGTGGGGTCATATGGTGGTTTTATTCCTAGTTTTTTAAGGAATCTCCATACTGTCTTCCATAGTGACTATATTGATTTACATTCCCACCAACAGTGCAAGAGTGTTCCCTTTTCTCCACACCCTCTCCAGCACTTATTGTTTGTGGATTTTTTGATGAAGTTCATTCTGACTGGTGTAAGGTGATATCTTATTGTGGTTTTGATTTGCATTTCTCTAATAATGAGCAATGTTGAGCATCTTTTCAGTGTTTTTTAGCCTTCTGTATATCTTCTTTGGAGAAATGTCTGTTTAGGTCTTTTTCCCACTTTTTGATTGGGTTATTTGTTTTTCTAGCATTGAGTTGTATGAGCTGCTTGAATATTTTGGAAATTAATCCTTTATCAGTTGTTTCATTTGCTATTATTTTATCCCATTTTGAGGGCTGTTTTTTCACCTTGCTTATAGTTTCTTTTGCTGTGCAAAAGATTTTAAGTGTATCAGGTTCCACTTTTTACTTTTGTTTTTATTTCTGTTACTCTAGGAGATGGGTGATAGAGGATCTTGCTTTGATTTATGTCATTGAGTTTTCTGCCTATGTTTTCCTCTAAGAGTTTTATAGTTTCTGGTCTTACATTTAGGTTTTTAGCACATTTTGAGTTTATCTTTGTGTATGGTGTTAGGAACTGTTTTAATTTCCTTCTTTTACATGTAGCTGTCCAGTTTTCCCAGCACCATTTATTGAAGAGGCTGTCTTTGCCCCATTGTGTATCTTGCCTCCTTTGTCAAAAATAAGGTACCCATAGGTGCATGGGTTTATTTCTGGGATTTCTATCTTGTTCCATTGGTCTATGTTTCTATTTTTGTGCCAGTACCATACTGTTCTGATGACTGTAGCTTTGCAGTGTAATCTTAAGTCAGGGAGTCTGATTCCTCCTGCTCCATTTTTCTTTCTCAAGATTGCATTAGCTATTCAGAGTTTTTTGTGTCTCCATGCAAATGTTGAGTTTTTTCATTCTAATTCTGTGAAAATACCATTGGTAATTTGATAGAATTCTTGAGCATAATTTTCTGTTTTCTACATCATATATGGCATAACTAATTAAGTTACAAATGGATGTAGAGTGAATGGTTTATTAACATTAGTAATATAATATTTTCCCTTTCCAACCCAAATTTAATTTATGATTATGCATTGCCCTTTAGTTGTTATGCTTCTGTTGTCTCCTTTAATTTGTAGTAGTTCCTTGATCTTTCTTTTTCTTTCGTGCCATAGATGCTTTTGGAAAATATCTGCCAGTTGTTTTCCAGAATATCTCTCAGTTGGGTCTGCCTATTTCTTTATGAGTAAGTCCAGGCTAGAAATTTTTAATAGGAAAATTATATAAGTGATGTTATGTCCTTCTCAGTGCATTATATTAGAGGTTAGGTGATGACAGTTGTCCTATTACTGGTGATATTAACCATTTTCCCTTGGAAATTAGTAATATGTGGGAATATCTTCTGACACTGTGTGAGTGTCCTTTGCTTCTTGAAATATTACCCAATAGTTATAACATCTTTTTCTGGTTTTTGCTTGAGTTATTTCCTTGATGGTTGTAAAATTAAATTTTCTAGCTATCATTCTTTTTATGTGTATCAATTGGTATTCTGCAGTTAGAATGAGCTTTTCCTTCTTTCTTATTTATTCATTCACTCATGTGTTCATTTATGTTGACTATCAGTATATACTCTTGCATTCTTGTTTTCTTAAATGAATTATAAATCTTTGTTATTATCAGTCTTTATTAAAATAAACTTTTAATTTTAGAATAATTTAGGCATATAGAAAAATTGTGAAGGTAGTATAGAGTGAGTTCCTATATACTCCTTACTCACTTTCCTCTGATGTTAGCATCTTACACTAATAAAGCACTAACTTTGAAATATTGCTATTAATTATAGACTTTATTTGCCTTTCACAAATTTTTCTAGAATCCAACCCAGGCTGCCACAGTTCATTTAGACAATATAGTTCCTTTGCTTCTTCTGATATGGAGTGGATTCTCAGTCTTTCCTTGTTTTGAACACCTTGATAATTTTGCAAATTACTTGTCAGGTGTTTTGTAGATAGTCCTTCACTTTGGGTTTGTGTTATATTTTCTCATTATAGACTGCAGCTATGGGTTTAGGGGAAGGATACCACAGAGGTAAGATGCTTTTCTCATTGCACTGTATTTAGGTAGTACTTGATGTTAACCTGACTCATCACTGATGACATTAACTTTGATCATTTGTTTAAGGTAGTGTTTGTCAGATTTCTATTTTTCCCTTTCCTTTCTCTATTCTTTAGAAGCTAAACACTCTTCTTTGGAAAGAAGACCACTCTCAAGTGGATTTAAATTAAGCTCCACTTCTTGAAGGAGGGAATATCCACATACATCAGTTGAGATATTGTTTCTTATGTAAGATATTGTTTCTTACGTAAGGAATATTTGTCCCATTCAATTTGTTCACATTCATTTATTTATTAAATCATTGGTTATGTTGGTATTGACTCACTCATATTTATTTGATAGTTTGGGTTATAATCCAATACTATATTATTATGTTTTGCTCAAATTGTTCCAGTCTTAGCCGTTTGTGGTTCTCTCAGGTTGGCTTCTGAGTCTTTTTCATATGTTCCTCCCCAGCCCAGAATTTCCTACTTCCTAGCATCACAAAATGCTCCAGGCTGATGTTGTATTTTCCTTCTCCAGCCCTCAAATCAGTTCTTTCTCTAAATGTTATTTTTAATTCTCAGTTTTTCTAAGATTTGGCTAGTGAGAACCTTTTAGACCTGGCTCTTGGTTACTTTAACATCTCATCGATTTTTGAGCAATTTAAACTTTGTTGCACAATAAGATGTTCCAGTTTCATCTTACTATATTTTTTCTTCTCCTGCTATGGAATCTGCCATTTCTTCAGAGAGTCTTGATTCATTTAATTGGGGAATATTTAAATAGGGACTTCCCTAGTGGTCCCGTGGTTAGGAATCCACCTGCTAATTCAGGGAACAGCTTAAATCCCTGGTCCAGGAAGATTCCACATGCTACAGGGCAACTAAACCCATGCACCACAACTACTGGGCCCATGCTCTAGAGCCCTTCAGCTGCAACTTTTGAGTTCATGTGGCACAACTACTGAAGCCCACACATCCTGGAGCCTGTGCTCTGCAGTGGTAGAACCACTGCAATGAGAAGCCCACAGGCTAGAGAGTAGCCCCCTTCTCACTGTGACTAGAGAAAGCCTGCACACAGCAACAAACTCCCAGCATAGCCAAAAATAAGTAAATAAATAAGATTTAAAACCTCAACTAAATAGAGTTCAAGATTTGTTTGTAGTTCCTTTTGTAGCTTCAGCTTGAGGGTTTATAGTCAAAATGTTGTTGTATTAGTCAGGTTCTTTAGAAAAATGGAACCAATAGGAGATATTTAGTATGTGTACAGAAAAATGAGGAAATGGCTCATGCAGTTACGAAAGTTAAGAAATTCCACTACCTTAATTGCTGTCTGCAAACTGGAGACCCAGGAAAGCCAATGATGTAATTCATTCAAGTCTGAGGGATCAAGAACCAGGGGAGCTAATGGTTTAAATCCCAGACCAGGGACCAGGGAAGATGAGATGAGATGTACTGACAAGAAAAAAGGGATTAATACTTCCTTCCTCTGCCTTTTGTTCTTTTAAGGCCCTCAAGGGATTGAATGATGTCCACCTGCATTACTGAGTCCACTGATTCAAGTGCTAATCTCATTCAGAAACAGTCTCATAGACACACTCAGAAGTAAGTAATAATTGTCAAGTTGACAGTGTCATGGTCAGTCAAGTTGACCTGAAAAATTATCACAATCACTATCACAACTGTTTTCTAAAGGAGAGGTCAGCAAACATTTTCTATGAAGGGCCAGATAATTATTTTAAGCATTGTGGACCCCATTGTCTCTGCCCTACTACTCAACTCTGCCATTGTAGCAGGAAATCTGCCATAGACAATATGTAACAAAAACCTTGAAGGAGTTCCCATAAAACTGTACATGCAAAAGACAGGTGGTTATCTGGATTTGGTCAGGGAGCATAGGTACTTGGATTCTAAGTTACCTAGAATTTTTTTTAAATATATTTTTTTCCCTTTAAACTGAGGACATATAGTCCCAGTTCCTTGCATTCTTTTTTTTTTTTTTGTCATATTATTTATTTCCAATGGAGTTATATTCTTAATTCTCTTTGCAATCAGTTTTAGAGCTTACTTTCCTAATTCTTGTAGATCTAATTTCATTAAGGTTTAGTAAACTTTTTGATATTCTTTCTTCAGAATTTGGTTTTTACACTGGACAAGTTGCTTAATTTATGAGGAATAACTTTGTATTTTCTAATTTAAAAAATTACAGGAGTAGACAAAGAAATTAAATAAGAAAGTTGCCCTCATACTGTGCTAGGTGCTTTACATGCAGTATCTTAGTTAGTGCTCATCATAGCATACCACATTTCATTGAGTATAAGATCCCATACTTTATAAGACATACTTTTTCTCATTTCAGAGATGTTAAAATGTTAGAACTGATAAAACCCAACAATAGATACCATTCCTTTTATTATTTTAAGAGTGCATAAATTGAATCAGAAGGGTTATTTGCCCAAGAGTACATAGCTAGTAGGTGGCAGATTGAGGGAATACATCATCTTTTCCCCCTGGATGTTGTGTATTCCTCCCTTCTCTTTCCCTTCTCTCCTTTTCCCTTCCTTTTCAAAAATTAAAAAAAAAAAAATTTCCTTAGGCTTACCACCTTGTCCAAATTTGACTTATCTGATTTCCTCTACTTATTGAGCTGCCTTCTTACTGTCATCTCAGGTTTTTTGAAACCCACCTTCTCAGGAATCTTTGCCTCAAATACTAGGAATGAGTTGGGGATTTCCCATATCAAGGTCTGTTTGGGATGTGCCACTTATGTGCTTTATTTATTTTATATAACACTAAAATTAATCCAATACTTTGGCCACCTGATGCAAAGAACTGACTCATTTGAAAAGATCCTGATGCTGGGAAAGATTAAAGGCAGGAGGAGAAGGGGATGACAGAGGATAGAGATGGTTCGATGGCATCACCGACTCTATGGACATGAGTTTGAGCAAGCTCTGAGAGTTGATGATGGACAGGGAAGCCTGGGATGCTGCAGTCTGTGGGGTCATAAAGAGTCAACATGACTGAGTGACTGAACTGAGTGACTAACTGAAAATTAATTTTAAGTAACTATTATAGGCCATTTGTATGATTAAGACATTGTTAGATGTTTTCACCGGAGAAGGCAATGGCACCCCACTCTAGTACTCTTGCTTGGAAAATCCCATGGACAAAGGAGCCTGGTGGGCTGCAGTCCATGGGATTTTGAAGAGTTGGACATGACTGAGCGACTTCACTTTCACTTTTCACTTTCATGCATTAGAGAAGGAAATGGCAACCCACTCCAGTGTTCTTGCCTGGAGAATCCCAGGGACGGGGGAGCCTGGTGGGCTGCCGTCTGTGGGGTCGCACAGAGTTGAACACGACTGAAGCGAGTTAGCAGCAGCAGCAGCAGATGTTTTCACAATTTTGTCTAACCAAAAAGGCCCTTTTATATGCCTCCTGTCTCAATATAATTTATTTTAGCTTATAAATTTCTAGGGAAACAAAGTTGGCATGGATATATATTCTTTGGGAATAGTAATATGTATATGCTTTGAAATGATAAAGGGATGATATGCCTAAGGGATAAATATAGGAAGAGTAATTGTAATTGAGTCACATCATGAATGGACCTTTATATTGTCACGTATTCAAATATTCATACTAATAGTATAGCTGCGATGAAAAAATAATAATATAAAATAACAAGTAATGAACATTTAGCGAATGTTTCCTACATTTAGGCATGTTTCAATGTTTTATGTGTACTGATACATTTAAGCTTATTTTATTCTGAAATTCCATAAATAAGTACAATTATTACTCTCATTTTTTAAAGAAGGAAAGTGAGACACAGAGAGGATAAATTAACTAAGTACTCATGTAAGTATTATGAAAGTTTTCAGCTCAGTGATGACACATAGTACATTACAGATATATGTAGCTCCCTATAGAGAAATAAGTCATGAAATAAATTTATTTCCAAGATATTATTTATTCTAAAACCCACTTCTTGTCTGCGGTCAGACTCTGAAGTTATATTGGAGAGGCTTGAATATGGCCAATGAGTTTCAGAACATGGAACCAAGGGAGCCCTGGAAAGCAAAGTTCAGGAAGTACTGGAGATATTGAGCCTGCTTCCTTAACATCCATTCCCCCTTCTCTTGGTTACCTGAGTTTCATTTGAGTACCTACTCCTTTGACTCAGCCGTGTGTTTTTGAGAACTTGGCTTCACTCTTGTCTCTAGGCAAGGGATTGCATATGCGGCAGCTTAATCCTATCATCAGCCAAGGCTTTGTTGTTGTTCAGTCGCACAGTTGTGTCCGACTCTTTGCAACCCCATGGACTGGCCAAGACTTTAGTTCAGAGGTAAAAGATGGACTGTTTTGGACCAAAGATACTGAAAAGGATATTTTCTGGAAACATCTAAGAAAGACTTATCTCTTTAGCTTTCTCATTTTCCAACCTGTTTTGTTTAGATGAGAAGCCTAGAAGTGCTGCTGTCACACAGCTATTATGAGTGAAGTTGGCCTTAGCATAAAGCTGATATCATGCAAGAGAAAACAAAGAAAGAGAAGAGTTTTTAAGTGTTCTCACCACACCAAAAAATAATAACAAATCCAAAAAGTAACTATGTGAAGTGATAGACATGTAAATTAACTTGACTGTGGTAGTCATTTCACAATGAATATGTATATCAAACCATTATGTTGTACACCTTATGTATATATAATTAATCAGTTATACCTCAATAAAGCTGGGGAAAAAAGAATGAGGTCATCTTTCAGTCACTGACTCAGGTAACTGAGAATCCTGACCTACCATCAGACTTTTGAGTCAATAAACAGAGTCAGTAAAATCTGTTTTGAAAGCTAATTTCGGTTGGATTTTATGTCACTTGTAATGCGTGCCACCTGATACAAAGGGTAAGGAAAGAACTTAAGCTAGAGGATAGGCCAAATGGTACATCAGATTGAGAGTTGATCTGAGAAGTGGAGAATAGGGATATGGCACAAGACAGAAACTGGACACATTAAGATAGATTTAAGAGAATTTAGAATATTGAATAGGAGGGAGTAGAGCTGGGAGAAATTATTTAAGTTGAGGGGTTGTTTTTGCAGGTGGGAGGAAGAAACTAAGTGTATCAAACTGGCTCAGATCTTCTGGGTGCTTGCATCACATGTAGGCTTGGCTCTGAAGAAGGGATTGTACATGTGTGCATCCTAGGTCGCTTCAGTTTGTCCGATTCTTTGCAACCCTATGGGCTATAGCCTGCCAGGGTCCTCTACACATGGGGATTCTCTAGGCAAGAATACTGGAGTGGGTTGCCGTGCCCTCCTCCAGGGGATCTTCCTGACCCAGGGATCAAACCCGCATCTCTTACCTCTCCCTCATTGACAGGGGAGTTCTTTACCACTAGCGCCACCGGGAAAGCCCAGAAAAGGGGTCAACTATCTTCATATCATCACCTTTAGTTGTGAAAACCAGATTTCTTTACAAACGAAGGCAGACCACAAAATGTGAAAGCTGGCTTGTTATTAAAATGTGTTAAGACCTCCACTTTCTCCCATGAGAATGAATTACTACAGGAATTGCCTTCGAATCATAAAGAACTGGAACATCAAACAATATCTATGGAACAGCTATTTTAAAATATTGGGCAATAGATAGTCCAGGGCTGTAAATCATAACAGAAGGTTAACAAATGATGTAAAGTTTGCGATTATACGATTTCTTTCCTGGTGGCAGTTTCCAGGTTACAGGCAGGAAAAACCAAAGCTGAGCCTAGTGATCTTATTGCATTTTAGTGATAGATCAGCTTAAGAAAATCTAGACAGCTAGAATTTGTGGGAAGGTATTGTAGTGGAGGTGACGGAATTCCAGTTGAGCTATTCCAAATCCTGAAAGATGATGCCGTGAAAGTGCTGCACGCAATATGCCAGCAAATTTGGAAACTCAGCAGTCGCCACAGGACTGGAAAAGGTCAGTTTTCATTCCAGTCCCAAACAAAGGCAATGCCAAAGAATGCTCAAACTACCTCAAAATTGCACTCATCTCACACGCTAGTAAAGTCATGCTCAAAATTCTCCAAGCCAGGCTTCAGTAATATGTGAACTGTGAACTTCCTGATGTTCAAGTTTGTTTTAGAAAAGGTAGAGGAACCAGAGATCAAATTGCCAACATCCTCTGGATCATGGAAAAAGCAAAAGAGTTCCAGAAAAGCATCTACTTCTGCTTTATTGACTATGCCAAAGCCTTTGACTGTGTGAATCACAATAAACTGTGGAAAATTCTGAAAGAGATGGGAATACCAGACCACCTGATCTGCCTTTTAAGAAATCTGTATGCAGGTCAGGAAGCAAGAGTTAGAACTGGACATGGAACAACAGACTGGTTCCAAATAGGAAAAGGAGTACGTCAAGGCTGTATATTGTCACCCTGTTTATTTAACTTATATGCAGAGTACATCATGAGAAATGCTGGGCTGGAAGAAGCACAAACTGGAATCAAGATTGCTGGGAGAAATATCAATAACCTCACATATGCAGATGACACCCCCCTTATGGCAGAAAGTGAAGAGGAACTCAAAAGCCTCTTGATGAAAGTGAAAGTGGAGAGTGAAAAAGTTGGCTTAAAGCTCAACATTCAGAAAACGAAGATCATGGCATCTGGTCCCACCACTTCATGGGAAATAGATGGGGAAACAGTGGAAACAGTGTCAGACTTTATTTTTCTGGTCTCCAAAATCACTGCAGATGGTGACTGCAGCCATGAAATTACAAGATGCTTACTCCTTGGAAGGAAAGTTATGACCAACCTAGATAGCATATTCAAAAGCAAAGACATTATTTTGCCAACAAAGGTTCGTCTAGTCAAGGCTATGGTTTTTCCAGTGGTCATGTATGGATGTGAGAGTTGGACTGTGAAGAAAGCTGAGCACCGACAAATTGATGCTTTTGAACTGTGGTGTTGGAGAAGACTCTTGAGAGTCCCTTGGACTGCAAGGAGATCCAACCAGTCCATTCTGAAGGAGATCAGCCCTGGGATTTCTTTGGAAGGAATGATGTAAAGCTGAAACTCCAGTACTTTGGCCACCTCATGCGAAGAGTTGACTCATGGGAAAAGACTCTGATGCTGGGAAGGATTGGGGGCAAGAGGAGAAGGGGATGACAGAGGATGAGATGGCTGGATGGCATCACTGACTCGATGGACGTGAATCTGAGTGAACTCCGGGAGTTGGTGATGGACAGGGAGGCCTGGCGTGCTGTGACTCATGGGGTTGCAAAGAGTCGGACATGACTGAGCGACTGATCTAATTGGAAAGAAGGAAGCTACACTGAGAGGGAGCTCCAGAGATCTGCAGAGATGTCCCCTCAAGTCTTTGATTGAGTAATAATCAGTATATGAACAAGTGGAAACTCACTGAGGTGCCCCTGAAAGAAGAATCAGAAAGCAGTAAGCAAAACAATTCTTGGACTTCAAAAAAGCTGAGAATAGTTCATGTTCTCACCAATTTGAGTGGAGAGGACTCTTAATACACGTGGCATTGAGTAGAAGCCTCAGGAGTGCGTGCATGCTAAGTCACTTAAGTCATGTTCTCTCTTTGGGACTCTGTGGACTGTAGCCCACCACCCTTCTCTGTCCATGGGATTCTCCAGGCAAGAATACTGAAGTGGGTTGCCATGCCCTCCTCCAGGGGATCTTCTCTATCCAGGGATTGAACTTGCATCTTTTACGTCTCCTGTATTGGCAGGCAGGTTCTTTACCACTAGCACCACCTGGTAGGCCCTCCTCAGAGTGTCAAGCCTTAATATTGAGACTAAATCAGTCCTAGAATAAAGATTTCTCTGAATCATCTATGGGATGCTAAGTTGCTGATATATGGAGACTATTCTCAGTAATCACACCACCTCTTTCTTCTTGCTTTCTAAACATTGGGAGGGCCAAAAAAGTTTGTTTGGATTTTCCATATGATGTCACAGAAGAACCCAAATGAACTTTTTGGCCAACTCAGTATTATTCTGATCAATCTTTCTGTCTCAAAACTTTCCACTTGGCTCCCCAATTTCTGATCCTATTTACATCTTTTGAACTTGGTCTCTTAGGTGTTTAATCTTCAGTTCAGTTCAGTTCAGTCAC